>NW_024871081.1:825000-1030000 GCF_019054845.1 Dipodomys spectabilis
CTAAGAACATTTAGAGTGCAAGTAACTTCTCATCAGCAAGGGAAACCCAGGAATTCTTGAACATGTGACCTTTTGGAAGCCCACTGGAGGACACAAGACGATTATAATCTACGTGAGTGGCTGGGCAGCTGGATCTGCTACACTTGAACATTGAACTCAGCCTGCTCTCCTAGTCCATGTCCTTCTTTGGTGCTTGTCCTGTTAGCTCCTAGAAATAGATTGATCAAACCCAAAGGGAGTTGCTGGCTTTTTCCTTCTTTTTCTGTCCTTTGCTTTTAATTTTTTCAGGTCTTTGGGCTTGAATTGTGGATCTATGCTCTTTGCCTGGGCTCCTTTGGCTCAAGGCTAGCGCTTTGCCACATGAGTCCCTTTCTGCTTTGTCTGTGGTGAAGTGGAAGTCAGAGCCTCATAGACATTCCTGCCCTGGCTGTCTTCACCCTGTGATCCTCAGACCTCAGACTCCTAAGCAAGGGTGACAAGCATGAGCTTCTGTTGCTCTGCTAAGTTCAGAACTGTAATGACATTGAAAATACAAGCCAACTGCTCACCATAAAGTGCTTGGGGAGCATATTAACCCTTTCAACATTTGACCTTTCAGAACCCTGTAGCACACAAGGTTATAATCCTAGAGACAGATAGCCTGAGCATACAGATCTTCAATACTTGAACATTGAGCTCTGATTCCAATTCTGGTGTACACCAGCATTCATTTTCCAGAAAATGTTTTCATAATTAACAAATAGGAAAAGTAATTTGATTAACCCTCACATTTTTTCCAGGTATGTATCTCGAACTCTATCCCTAACTCTATCCCTAACACTATCCCTAAGCCCTTTAGCTCAAGGTGAACACTCTACCACTTGAGTCACAGCTCCACATGGGGTCTTTTGGTGGTTCATTGGAGGTAAGAGTCGAACAGGCTTTCCTTGCCTAGGCTGTCTTTGAACTGTGGTCTTGAGGTCTCAGCCTCCTGATTAGCTAGGGTTGTAGGTGTGAGCCACCGGCATCTGGCCTCTTGTTTTTGCCAGTTCTGGGGCTTGAACGTAGGTCCGGGGTACTGTCTCTGAGCTTCTTTTTCTCAAGAATAGCACTCTACCACTTGAGCCATTCCACAGCTTCTGGCTTTTTCTGAGTATGTGGCACTGAGGATTTAAACCCTGGCATTCATGCATGCTGAGCAAGCTCTCTACCTATAAGCCACATTCCCAGCTTCACTCTTACTATTTTATCCCTCAACTTGCCTATCCTCAAGAAAAAGCCTCTGAGTATAAATCATTTAAAGAAATCCCTGTGGGAAGTTGTCCAAAGATGAATAAGACAAAACTCATACTTGGGACAGACTCTAAACATGTGATGACTGTGACAAATGCCTCCATTTAATTATGTCTCATGTTTCAACACTTAATAAGGTATTAATGAAAAATGACTCAATGTCCTAAATTATTGTATATAATTTTATAATAGATGTACAAAATGTAATAAATATGTATGTAATAATACTAAATACATTAAACAATGAATAAATAAATAAAATAAATAAAAAACAATGACAATAATCGTAATATGTAATAAACATACATATGTAAGTATATATCATAAATATTTTTCAATTGCAGGGCCTTACTGCAGGCTTTGGGAACTCTAGCCTGAATTTGTTTTCCTCAAGGACAGTAAATTTTGCCTTTACCCATGGTGCAAAAGCGTTACCTGGAATGTGAGATCAAATTCCAGCAATAGCAGAAATACTGGCCCCATTTCCAAGACAGAGACAATTTTTTTAATGAAAGCAGTTATGTTTATTCAGTTCAATACTGAACATTTCAAAAAAAATAGCAGTGTAGAATTTTGTATAGCTATTCAGACATCTTTCCTTTACCCCTAACGTGCTTCTCTGAGCACTACATTGTTTATTTTTTGTATGATGTTTATTGTAAAAATGATGTACAGAGGGTTACAGTTATATGAGCAAAATAATGAGTACATTTCCTATTGAGCATTGTTGCCTCTTCCATTGTTTTCCCCCTACTATCCCTTCCCTCCCATCTCCAAAACTACCTCCCCCTGCCAAGATCAGTGACTTAATTTTTTAATTTTGGCTTGGCACGTGGTTTGAACTAAAGTAGTGGTGACTCTGCACCTTCCCTCACATTGGTATGGACTTACCAAGAACCTGAGTTCAAATCCCAGGATAGGAAATAAAAATAGCAGAAATTCCAAATCAGGTAGCTTTATTTTTTTAATTTAGTTAAATAATTTATTTGTTTGTTTGTTTGTTCTTTTTTGCCAACCAGTGGTCTTGAACTCAGATCATGGCAACACTGCCTAAGCTTTGATATCCCTAGGCTGGGCTGCAGCCTCTGGACCCATAACCAATCCTGGGATCCCAAGCCAAGAGGGCTTGCAGGAAGAAAAAAAACTGGAACAGCACCAAAAGTAGTGAGCTGCAGAGGGTTGGAGGGGTTTATAATTTTTTTTCTTTGCAGGGTGCTCCTACTGGTTCTGAATGACACAGCTGCAAAGTGGACCTGACCTGCCATTGCTGAAGGCTGGCGGGCTATCAGGGAAGCCATAGGCCCATCTGTCAACATAAGCCCCAGGTTCAAATCCCTGTCCTGACACCTACCAGTGGTGGAGATCCCAAGAGACTCATTCCTACGCATAGGATACTGATTGAAAGAGTATTTTGTGTATTGGTTTAGTCTGAAATTGGATGCAAGAATCCTAGGATGCTGATTGATCTTAATTAATAGTTTATTAAGCATGAAAAGAATAATATTCCTTCAATGGAAGTATAATAACACCTAAGAGTTGGTAGGAAAGTAGTAGATGTCATTTAATAATACATAGTCGGCTCTGACACTTTTTACCATGTATCACTGTTTTGACCAAACCTGGGCCTCAATCTCAGCACCTGGGAAAAACCTGATAGCTTCATTGGCTAGATGCTGCCAGGCTCACACTCACCCATTCATGAATTGGGCCTGCTAGGCCCTGAGTTCATATCCTAGCACTGTGAAAATTGAATCTTGAATTAAGAAGCCGAGTGTGACACATGTTTTCCTTTTCTGGGAGAGCCCTACGTTTCAGGCATGATGGAGAACACATCTAAAAATCTAGATGCTATGTGATAGGATATAAACAATATAATAAATGGTATAGGTGTCATCAGAGTGAATAACATAAATGGTAAATAAATGAATAAAACAAGAAATAAAATGAATAATCACACTAAACACGATATCGACTGAACATCCGTATGGAATTATAAGTGCTATCTTTAAAATGTATATAAGTATTTGTTTACCAGGCCTGAGGCTTGAATTCAGCCACCATACTAAGATGGTATGGAGGGAGATCCCGAGATATTAGTTTATGGACCTAGGAAGAGCTATGGAATGTGATTGATGTCATCTTTGAATCAGTAGTTTATGCGTGATGGGAGTAGGAAATGATAGGCAAGAATCATGGGGTATTGCTTATTTGCAATGAACATTTGATGAAGCATGACAATAATCATCAGTTGTGAAACGGAGGCATCAGGAAAGATCCAAAAATCGGTAGTCACACAGTAGATTCAATTCCATCACAGGTGGCCATCTCTCCTACTCTCTCTCTATATATGTACTTATTTGCATACTATCTTCAGCTTATGAATGGATGACTGCTGTACCCCCTCCCCCTACCCCCACCTGGGGGCTCAATCTCAGGTCCAGGAACGGACTAGCTCCTTAGTGGCTCACATGCTGGTGTGCTCATGTGGACCCATTCACCTCTTGGGCCTGCTAGGCCCTGAGTTCAGACCCCAACACTGTCAAAAGAATCATCCTGATATCAGAAGCCAATCGTTGCACATGTTTTCCTTTCCTGTTCAAGTTCGGGTCTCAGCTAGGATGGAGAATGCATGGGTTACTCTGTGGCCATGGGAATTGGTAGTCATCCATGTCAGCGCAGTTATACCTGTCATCATGTACTCAAGAAAATACGCACTACATCCATGAATAGCATACAAAATAGAGAGAATAACTACACTAAATGATGGATGCAGTCCACACACAGATGTGAATATACATCCCATGTTTCAATGATGCATTGATGTCTATTGTGGCCTCCCTGGGGCTTGATCTCAGTTTCTGGGAACCGCCCAGCTCCTTCATGGCTTACAGGCTGGAGTGCGCACGTGGACCCATTGGCCAGTTGGGCCTCCTAGGCCTCAAGTTCAAATCCCAGCACTGCCAAGAATTCACCCTGATGTAAGAAGCCAGTCTTTGCACCTTATTTTTCTGTGCTGTGCATGTTCTGGGTCTCAGCAAAGATGGAGAATGCATAGGCAACTCTGTAATTATGTGAATAGATTGTCATCCAGGTCAACACGGTTATATTTTTTTTCTTTTTTTTTCTCTCTCTTTTTTTTTGAGGGTGGGAGCGTTCCAGTCGTGGGCCTTAACTCTGGGCCTGAGCACTGTCCCTTGAGCTTATTTAGCTCAAGTCAAGTTAGCACTCTAGTACTTGAGCCACAGCACCACTTCCAGCTTTTTCTTCATATGTGGTGCTGAGGATTCGAACCCAGGGCCTCATGTATGCAAGTCCAGCGATCGACCACTGAGCCACCTTCCCAGCCCAACACAGTTATATTTGTCATTTTATGCTCAAGAAAATACACATCACATGAATGAATAAGGCAAAATAATGAGAATGACTACACAGAATGCAAGGTACTGCCCACCCATGTATGGAAATAGAGGTCCTCTGTTTAAATTGGGAATTTATGACTATATTGGCCCCCACCCTGGGGGGATCGATCTCAAGTCCTGGGAATGGCCAAGCTCCTTAGTGGCTCACAGGATGGTATGCTCACCATGTCCTATTAACCAATTGGGCCTGCTAAGCCTTGAGTTCAAATCTCAGCACTGCCAAAAGCTTCACCCTGATGTGAGAAGCCAATTGATCAATCTGTTTTCCTGTCTTGGTAAAGTCCTTGGTATCAGCGCAGATGGGGCATAGTATACAGGCAACTCTATAGCCATGGGAATATGTTGACATCCATGTGAGCACAGTTATATCTGTCATCATACTCAATAAAACATACAATACATCCATGAATAAGACACAAAATAAAAAGAATAACTACACTGAATGCAAGTTGCATAACATACCTGTAGATAGAGAGATCCTATGTTTAAAAAAGATGGGCTTGTTATTTTGTCCAATGCTGGGGCTTCAAATCAGGCCCGGGACCAGGCCTGACATTCTAGTCTTCAAGGATGGTGAGCTTCCCCTTCCATCACAGTTCAACAGAGCTACCCAGACCCAAATTCACATCCCATCACTGACAAAAGTTTCATCCTAATGTCAGAAGCCAGTCGTTGCAAATGTTTTCCTCTCCTGTGAAAGTTCTGGGACTCAACTAGGATGGAAAATGAATGCATAGGCAACCCTATAACCATGGGAACAGGTTGTAATCCATGTCAGCACAGTTATACCTGTCACCAATAAAATACACAATACCTCCATGAATTAGGAACAAAATAAGGAGAAGTGCACTGAATGCAAGATGCTGCGCACACATTTATGTAAATATAGATCCTATATTTAAATTATGAATTTATGACTATCTGGCTCTCCCTGGCACTCGATGTCAGGTCCTGGGAATGGCCTATCACCTTCATTGCTCACAGACCTGTGTCGTCACCTTGACCCTTTCCTCAATTGGGTCTGCTAGGCTCTGAGTTGAAATCCCAACACAGCGAAAATATGAATCCTGATTTGAGAAGCCAATCGATTTAGCTATTTTCCTGTCTTGCGAATGTCTTGTGTCTCAACTAGGATGGAGAAAGCATTAGAAACCCTATAGACATGGAAATAGGTTGTCATCCATGTAAACACTGTTATATCTGTTACCATACTCAGTAAAATACACAATACCTCCATGGATAAGACACAAAATAAGAAGTACACCGAACACGAGATGCTTTCCACACATATATATATAAATATAGATCCTATATTTAAACAATGAATTTATAACTATTGTGGCCGACCGTGGGGATCAATGTCATATCCTGGGAATGGCCTTCCTTCTTAGTTGCTCACAGGATGGTGTGTTCACATTGACCTATTTGCCAATTAGTGCTGCTAGGCCCTGAGTTCAGATTCCAGCACTACCAACAATTGGATCATGGAGTAAGAAGCTGAGTGTGAAATTTGTTTTCCTTTTCTCTGAGAGTCCTGGGTGTCAGGCATGATGGAGAACACTTCTACAAATCTAGATGCTATGTTATAGGATGTCATTAATGTAATAAACGGAATGGGTGTCATCATCTTCAGTAAAATCAATGGTAAATAAATGAATACAACAATAAATACAAGGAACAACCACACCAAACTTGTATGGACTGAACATCTATAGGTAGGTACAAAGCCTATCTTTATATAAACAGTATGTTTTTAAAGGCTGGGGCTTGAATTCAGGCCTAGTGAACAGGCCTGAAATTCTTATCTTCAAGTACGGTGAGCTTCCCCTTCATCCACTGCAGATTCACCCAGACCCTTAGTTCAAATCCAAAACCTGGCAGAATAAATGGTGGGAATTGCAAGCCAGGGAGCTAAATTTATTTTATTTTATTTTTTCCCAGAGCGTTCCTTGAACTTGGGTCCTGGCAACTCTGCTTCAGCTTCGATCACCCTAAGCTGGGGTGCAGCCACTGGACCCACAGCTGATCCTGGGATCCTAGATCCCTAGGCCTTGAAGAGAAAAAAAATCACAGGAACAATGTGGAGATGGCCTTTTTATATTTTCTTTCTTTGTGAGGTGACCCTCCTGGGTCCGAATGACACTGTTGCAAAGGATATTTTACCTTGCATTGCTGAAGGCTGGTGGACTATCGGGGAAGCCATAGGACCACGTGGCAACATAGGCCCTGATTTCAAATCCCAGTCCTGACACCTACCAATGGCATGAGATACTAAGAGACTCGTTCCCACCCATAGGAATGTTTTCAATGTCAGGTTGAAGGAGTTGAACGTGAATGATTCTCCTATAAAATTAGACAAGATGATTTGAGGAAGCTGATTGATTTTATTTAATATTTATGAAGCATTAAAAGAATACTATTATTTACAGGAATGCAATAATTTCAAGACACTGATTTAGTTAATAGTTCATTAAGGATGAAAACAATAACATTATTTACATGGAGGCATAATAAATACCCCAGAATTTGTAGAAATGTCGTCTATATAACTGAATAATGTATAGACATCTCTGGCACTATATAAACATATAGATTTATTAGTGTACTGTCATCCGCATGTCAATCTGTTCATATTTTGTCAACCCCTTGGGGCTTGATCTCAGGTCCTGGGAACTGCCTGTCAGCTCAATTTGCCCCAGGATGGCGTGTTGACACTCACCCATTCATGAATTTGGCCTTGTAGGCCATGAGTTGAGATGCCAGGACTCCCAAACCATTAATCGTGGCATAAGAAGCTGATAGTGACACATTTTTTTTCCTTTTCTGTGAAAGTCCTGGGTGTCAAGTATAAATTGGAATACATATGCAGACCTATAATCCTATGTAATCAATGTAATCGATGTTCTATGTGTCATAATAGTCAATAAAATAAATTATCAATACAAGAAAAGACAAAAAAGAATAAGTATACTGAGTGTAATAGGGATTGAACATATGTATATGAATATTAATCATATATTTAAAATGTTCATGAATAGGATGTTTTTTAGTGCTGGGGATCTAATTCAGGCCTAAGGAACAGACTTGAATTTCCTGACTTTAAGGAGGCAAGCTTCCCCTTCCCACACAGTGCAACAAAGTTACCGAGACAATGAGTTCTAATTCCAATTCTGGCAGAAAAAAATTGCATCTTTATATTATGTGAGGTCAAATTCTTAGGTAATTCATTCTGCCTCCATTTAATTAATGTGATTGTTGAAATGCTTAATGAAGTATTAACTAAAATCGATCAGTGTCCTAGGATATAATTGTGTATAATTTGATCCTAGAATCATTCAAGAACTACTCATTCAATCTTGACATTGATCACATTCCATTGGTAATCTTATGGATAAGAATGAGTTTCTTAGGTTCTCCTGCCATTTGGAGGTGGCAAGACCAGGATTCCTACTGTGGGCTCCATCTCCCACCACTTCAACCCGAGGATAGGGAACTCAGGTCTGTGCCAGAACATCAGCAAGACCAATGATTTGGCAGGCACCAGTGGCTCTCAGCAGTCCTCCTTGATACTTACAAGGCTGTGATAGGAGGATCATGTTCAAACTCACCCTAGGCAGGAAAGTCCTTGAGACCCCTGTCCAACTTCAATGCCAACAAAGTCAGAAGTAGAGCTGTGTGGCTCCAATGGTAGAGGGCTAGTCTTGAACAAAATCAGCTTACAGACTGTGCCCAGGTCCTGAGTTTAAGGTCCAGGACTGGCAACAAACAGACATACACAACAATCTAAAACCAGTCACTCTCTTGTCCCCAACTGAATTAGTAGACAGAGTTCCCTGGGAAAGGGGCTGAGGAAGCCACTGTCATCTTCACTCTGCCCATTCTGCCTGTATCACAGGATTCCGTCCACACTCCCATTCTTTCATGATTCTTTCTGACCAATGGGATATAAGAATGGTGGTCACACCCACATTCCATGCTGCTTGATAGCACTGGGATTACTCTGTTGGTTGACACCACTACCAACAGTTGAGGAAGGTAGAGGTGGCTGAGTGGTGATCAAGAGACTCAAGCCATAGGAGGAAAGGCCTTGCTCAGCACTGCCATGCACCTGCCCACTCACCGGTCCCCTTTAGCATTCCACACGGCACTGCATTTCAAACCGAGCACTGCTTGCTTGGACCCATGGCACCTCTTGGAGTCCTCAGGTGATGGCACTCCACAGGCAGGCTTGTGGCCCCAACCTGGTCCAGCCCCCCCTGTCTCTGCTCCAGGCCTGAGTATTTGCCATGCTACTGCCTTTGCTGCTCAAACCCACCCGGAGCTGCCTCCAAAAGCTTCTCCCAGCAGCACAAGTGAATGGCCTCCTCCTGGGCCCATACCCTATGACCCCCAAACCACGTGATCCTCCCCCTACAGACTGGACCTCCGGATCCCCCATGCCCTACAGTCTGGCCAGGGCTGTGCCACAAATGTGCCCCAGGGGTGGGAGTGGGTGTTGACCAGTGTATCCCACCCCCATCCCTAGTTGCCAGTGTCCCAAGAAACAGGGAGATGCAGGGATGGGTGAGGAGGGGGCACCACAGAGGCCCTGGACTGGAGCAGTGGGAGTCACACAGCCACCTATCTGTACCCTTCATCTTCCTGTTGGGAACCTGGTGGCTTTAGTCAGAGGTGGGGAGTAGCACCTTCACACCTGCCTTCTTGGGTCTTTTCTTTTTCTGGGGTTGGGGGAACTGGATGCAGGTCTCTCTTGCTGTGTGAGCCATTGTCCTCTGTGCTCGGTCACTCTTTCACCTGAAGAGAGGGTCCCAGAAGAGCCCATTAGGGAAGTGAGAGTGCTGGGGGTCAAGGCAGAATGTAACTATTGGGAGGAACACCCCCCCCAAACACACATACACATACACCCAGCCTTTCCCCTCCCCCAACTCTCAACTGTTCTCACAGAGTGATCACATTTCCCAGCTCTGCCAGTTTCTGCTGGTGCTCCCAGTACATCTGGTCTCCTTGTCCTTCCCAAGAATCTGCCATGTGGACCAGAAGCATGCAGGCTGGATGTAGGGACTAAATCCATGTATGTATCCTTTAGGACCCCATCCATATCCCCAATACCGCCCCCACCTCATGTCAGATACCCCTCTGGGGTCACCATGACCCCCTGCTTGTTTCCTCTCCTGGCTCTGAGGAGCCACTTGTCTCAGAACTCCTTCACCCAGCGTCCTGGCCTATGCTTTTGGTGAATGGGGAGTCAAGGGTCTGGCCCTGGAGAAAGTGATAGGCAGGGTATGCTGCATCATTAGAGTGGTGCTCCCCTTGGGTGGGAGCTCCTGATTACTTCAAGGGAACCCCTGTGCTCTAGCTTGTACATTGTCTCAGATGAGGAACCAACAAACTCTGGAGAGGCACTGCTCTGAGTCTCTGTGTGTGTGTGTGTGTGTGTGTGTGTGTGTGTGTGGTGCTGCATCATTAGAGTGATGCTCCACTTGGGTGGGAACCCCTGATTCTTCTAAGGGAACTCCTGTGCTCCAGCTTGCACATTGTCCCAGATGAGGAACCAACAACTCTGGAGAGGCACTTCTCTGAGACTCTGTGTGTGTGTGTATGTGTGTGTGTGTGTGTGTGTGTGTGTGTGTGTGTGTGTGTGCATGAGAGAGAGAGAAGGAGAGAGAGAGATATAACATCCTCCTCCTTGTATAACCTGACTGTGCTCAGGTGAGTGATCATTTGGAAAATTGCAGGTGCTGCATGGACGAGTCTTCTGTCACTGGTCTGGATTTGTGTGTGTGTGTGTGTGTGTGTGTGTGTGTGTGTATGTGTGTGTGTGTGTGTGTGTGTGTGTGTGTAGAAGTGGATTGTAATGAGGAGGCGTGGTCCTTTGGTAACTTCTGCTTGCTACATTTGGGGGATGCATGGGCTTTTTGACTGAGGTCTGGGGACCTGGAAGTGTGAGACACTTGAAGGTTACTCAGCAATATTATATTATAAGACCAAGGGACCTGTGTGCCTTGGAGCTGTCTACTCCTTTGGGCCTGGTTGGTGGCAGCTGGAGCTTGGTAGGACCTGAGTATGGGGCCCACAGGGGTTGGCTTCCCAGGGGGACAGAAAGCATGGCCAGCACTTAGTAAGGATGTGAGCCCTGCTGGTATGGAGTGCACCAGCATAAGTCAGATTCCGGGTTTTCTCATTATGACTTCTGATGGGTGAGGCCAAACCTATTTTAAATCTTTTGCTGTGATCTTCATATCTCAGCCTCCTGAGTAGCTAGGATTATAGACATGAGCCTCTGCCACCGGGACTCTTGTTCTTTTTGGTGTATTAGGGTTTGAACTCAAGGCCTTACGCTTGCCAGTCAGGTCTTCTACCACGGCAGCCAAGCCTTTCTGTCTTGGGCATTTCCGAAATAGAGACTCACTCAATATGTGCATAGGCTGGGCTGGATCGTGGTCCTCCTATCTGTGACAGGTGTGCACCACGAGGCCCAGTCCTCCTTAGTTAGGATGGTAGACATATAGCGCCATGCTCAGTCATCAGTTTAGATGATTGTCCCAAACTTAGTTTACAGCAGCCATAAAGCTTTGGGTTGGGCCTCCACCATTGTACCTCAGGCTCATCTTGGGACAGTTGTGAGGAAACAAGGGATCAATACAGAGGGATCTCTGGAGCAGGGCCAGGCACAGAAGGAACGGCTGTCAGATACGGTTCTTGGCAATATTGTGAGCATACGACAGTAAGATAACTGGGAAAGGGCTCAGATGAGGCCTGTTATTATTCCTGTGACATGTACAGGTTTATGAAACAAAACACGGTTCTCTTTCATCCTTATCCTATTCCTATGAGGAAGGAGATCCTTCCCTGTGTTCAGTTATGTACCGGGGGAAAATGAGGCACAGAGAAGCCAGGTGACCAACTCATGCCCTCCAGTTGACAGAAAGCTCAGCCTGACTTCTTTGCCATGGTCCCTAGGAAAATGTGTGGTATTCAGCAAACTTCTTGTGGTGGGAAGTCCAATTCTTGTCAATTGTGGGGCTTGAACTCTGGGCCTGGGTGCTGTCTTCCAGCTCCTCAGCTCAAGACTAGCACTCTACCACTTGAGCCCCAGTGCCACTTCCAGTTTTCTGGTGGTTCTTTGGAGATTAAGGGTTTCATGGACGTTCCCGGCTGGGCTGGCTATGAACCATGTTCATCATATCTCAGCCTCTTAGTTAGGATTATAGTCCTGAGCCACTGGCACCCGGCTTAATTGTAATTTTGACTTTCTTTCTTTCTTTCTTTCTTTCTTTCTTTCTTTCTTTCTTTCTTTCTTTCTTTCTTTCTTTCTTTCTTTCTTTCTTTCTTTCTTTCTTTCTTTCTTTCTTTCCCTCTCTCTCTCTCTCTCTTTCTCTGTCTCTCTCTCTCTGTCTCTCTGTCTCTCTCTCAGGAACTGGTTGAATGGGGACTGAATATGTGGCCCAGTGTCCCCATGTGGCTGGAACCCAAGGTGGCCCTCTCATTCTGGAGGTGTGCTGTGGGTCCGCAACTGTCATACTCAGCCTGTTGAACCAGCCCTATGAGGTAAGCCCTCTGTGCCCTGGCTAGACTGTGACAGTTACTCATTGTCCATCCAGCCTTATTGAACTTAATATTGTTTTCTATGTCCTTTTCTAGCAACTGGCCAAAATTATGATACATAGTTATGGAATGAAAATATAATACCATCTTAAGAAAGTCATTTAGAGCTCTGGGAATGTGGCTTCATGGTACGGTGATTGCTTACCATGCGTGAACCCCTGGGTTCCAGTCCCATGACCAACAAAAAGTCCAAATATGACTTTAAGTTTCCCCAAGTGGGAACATGAAGTATGAGGCCACTCCCTTTCTAAATCACACTTCCAATCGTGCAAATTTGTAAAAAGTAGAATAGAAGTATGATTCTGGTTCCATGCAATTCAGATATAAGAGAATGGACTTAACTGGAAAAAACATCCATCTTGAAAGAGCAGGGATTATACTAGCAATGAACCTGGAGGCAAAGATCATATTTCTTTTTATTTCCTTTATATATATATATATATATATATATATGTACGTATATATATACATATATATGTATATATATACATATATATATGTATATATATATGTATATATATATATATATATATATTTTTGTTGTTGTTGTTGTTGTTGTTTTTGGTCATGGCACTTGAACCCTGGGCGCTGTCCCTCTGCTATTCAGCTCCAGGCTAGTGCTCTACCACTTGAGCCACAGTGCCACTTCCAGTTTTCTTGTAGTTAATTAGAGAAAAGAGTCTCTGGGACTTTCCTACTGTCTTTGAACCTCAATCCTCAGATCTCACCGCCACCCAGCTTAAGATCACATTTCTAACAGTGTACATTCAGCATATGTAATGTGTATGTTCATCTACCTTTATATGAATTCTTGAGTTAAAAATCTGGGCTACAGGTTAGACTTAACACTCACAAAAATGTTTGTAGTTTAAAAGTTGATACTCTTGGAAAAATAAAACTTAAGAATGTAAAGGAGTCTGGGAAGTTCAGTTTGCATCCAGCCTGGGCAGAACAATCTTTGAGACACTATCTATAATTAACAGCCAAATCTGCATTGGAAGAACAGTTCAAGTGATGGAATACCACTCATGAGCAAGATTGTTGAATAAGAGCTTGAGGCTTTTGCATACATACATACAAACATACGCATACACACAGAGGCACTTATATGTACACCCACGAATACACAAATGAAACAACTCTCCGAATATGTAGAAAAGTTACAAAGCAATAGAAAATATGTCCTGAGTAATACTAGAATCAAGTGATAAATTTTAATATTAAAAAGTCCTCTAGTGAACTTTCTTCAAAAAAGTTTGAGACTATTATATAGGTAGGGACCAGAGATAGTAAGAAAGTCAAGAATTCATTATTAAAGGGATCAGATCCATGGAGGAATGAATCAGAGACCCCTGCAGGTGCATCTGAAAATGTTCATATCCTGTGTCAAATGTTAGAACATCTTTCAAAACTGTACATAAACAATCTGAGCAGTCAATGGATAAGATCATCAGAGAAGTTCAGAATTGCTAGTGTCTTTCTAGATTAAATAAACCAACAAACTATGGCAGGGCAATGTGATACAAGCCTGGAATTCTAGCACTCAGACTAAGACCGGAGATTAGAGAGTGGAATTACATAGTGATACCGTCCTTGGACCAGGTAGTATAATTTTGTCTCAATAAAACAAACCAAATTACAAGAAAGAAATACACAGTTGGAAGTATGGGCTTATTTTGTCATTATGTTTTGAGAAGTGAAGTTTCCAGTTGAAATGCAACTAATATATAATCCTCAGTTGTGTTTTAAATCTCTCTTCATTACAGAATATTCTTAGATGCAAAATAGCTCATGATTCCCATCCAAAATTTGAAAAAGTAAGTAAGCGTCATTCTGTTGGATGCCAAAGAAATGATGAAGTTTTACAAAACTTAAGCCCGGAGAAATAGCACATTTCGTCTAATGTAGGACTTTGTGGACCTTGCAAAATTAGAATTTAGATTCAAAATAAATTGTTTCTTTTTGTAATTCCATATTCTATTGGATACTACAAAATTCTTTTTAAGTAGAGGTTTTAACTGACAAATTCACAAATGATTCTGGCATTCAATTTGCCTAGAATATTCTTTCAAGAGAGTTATAATTAGAACTTAGTTAATAGATCATTCCAACAGTTCAGGTATAAAATGATAATGTGAATAATCTAGACAGAGTGGCCAACGAATGGATGATATTAATTTATAAATTTAGAAAAAAAACTTTTTGAGGGTTTGGTATAACATGGTATGAAGAGAATAATTGTGTGACATCTTCTTTCTTCTACTTATATGTTACACTGGAAGCAATTTCCTTAATTATGTGCCTCTGTATACAATGAGAAAAATGCTAGATTTGGGTTAATTTTTAGTTTTTTTTTGGGGGGGGGGTCAGGTCGTGAGGCCTGAACTCTGGGCCTGGATGCTGTCCCTCAGCTCTCCAGCTCAAGGCTAGCACTCTACCACTTAAGCCACAGCGCCCCTTCCGGCTTTATTTCTTTTTGCTTATGTGGTGCTGAGGAATCGAACCCAGGGCCTCATGCATGCAAGGCAATTGCTCTACCACTGAGCCACCTTCCCAGCCCAATTTTTGTTTTTGTTTTATTGGTTTGACCTAGGACTTTAACTCTGGGCCTTGACACTGTCTCTGAGCTCAAGGCTCCTGCCCCACCACTTCAATCTCAGTGCCACTTGTGTCTGGCTTTTTCTGAGAAGTTTATTGGAGATAAGATTCTAAGGGACCTTCCTGCCTGCATGGGCTTTGAACCATAATCTTCTGATCTTAGTATCCTGAATATCTATGATAGTTAAAAAGTATAAATATAAATAATATTTGCAAGAGTTCTGATCTCAAGAATACCACTGGGGGAAAATTGATGCAACTGAGTTTATTGTGGTGTTCTTTGCAGAACAAGGAAGGCATCACAATACCAGAGGTGCAGTATTTTTTCACAGTACAGATAAGCTATTCATGATGTGAAATAAGGGAATTTTAAGGTGCACCTTACAAGTTGGAAACTTGGGCTAAGATGACTTTATGGCATAAAGCTTGGGATTGCTTACTCTTGAAGAATTATTACAGATGATTCATAGTTTTATCCTCTACAAGAATGTGGCTATTTTTCTATTGACTTCTCAATGTGTAACACCCCATTAGAATCTGCATCCATGGCAGAATTATATAACATGAAAACAAGTACTGTTTTGAATCTCTCAGGTATGGAATGTTCAGAATCTGAAAATGAGTAGTTATTAGTCATAGGAATTTTGAAGAACACATATATTCTGTCCTCACAACTTATTTAATTTTAAAAGTTATGGGTTTCCATAGAAGTAAATTGTTTTCGGTTTTATGTGTGTGAAGTGCTAAATTTATTTTTTTCCAAAATATGCAAATATATTGTGAAAATATTGTCTAGTTGGATAACATTCAAGTTGACGACCTTCTGATAAAGAAAGGGTAATTAAATTAGATGCCAAATAGTATTGATTTTTTTAATTTTACTATATAAAGAATAATGTTAACTATACCAATACAGTGAAATTTTATTTTATGCAGCTTATTTTTTAAATATAATTTTATTGTCAAAGTGATGTGCAGTCGGGTTACAGTGATCGTATGGTAGTGAATACATAACTTTTCAAACTTGTTGCCCCCTCCCTCACTTTTCTCACAGTTTTCCTTCACCTACGTACCCCCTCACAAGTTGTAATGTATATTTCCAACATATTGTCTTGTGAGTATTGCTAATGCATTGGTATGGCCTTTGTCATTTGTGTCACAATTGTGATGTTCCTCTTCCCTTCCCTAATTAAGGTAAATGTATACACAATACACAGGGTACCAAAATCAAGTACAGCAAGGGATAAACCAAAGGGAAAAACCAAAGAAAATAGAAATCACATAATACATAAAAAACAACAACTGCAAATAAAATTCTCTGATTCCATATCTTGGAGTTCATTTTGTTCAACATCAGCTTATATGGTCATATATATGCATAACGAAGCTACTGGAAAATAATAGTTGCATGGACACTATATCGTGAAAACAACATGTTAACTGTTTTTGATGGTAAAGGTGGAATTAGGATTGGTGAATTTGCGGTTTTGATAAAGGAATTTCAAAAGAGTTTTAAAAATATGACACATAAATTTTAATTGTTCAAACTTTTAAACAACGTAGCCTATTAAGAAAATTTAAAATTGCCTGGGAAAATAGGCTTTCATGAAAAGAAATCCATGGAGACTTAGTGGAAAGGGAGCAATGTGAGTGAAGATGGCTCATTTTCACACTAAACAAACAAACCTCAGAAACCTTGCTGTAAATCCTGTAGCTTTCCTTGAAAACTGTCCTTACCCAGGAAATATTCTCTCACTGTGTGAAACAAGGTTATAGTGCAATTTAATTCAAATTTCTTAAAAAAAAAAAGACATCAAAATTTGTGAATTGACCTTTAATTACCAAACAGTAATCCTCTGAAAAAGATAATTTGGGTCAAAATATTTAGGGAGAAAGTGCCCTCCACAATGAAAAAAGCTATTGGGTTTACACTTTTTGTTTGTAATACTTTCCACAATTTCTTTGCACGTGAATCATTGAAACACAGAAAAAAATCTGATTGGATACTTCAAACCAGTGATTTCACATTTCTAAGTGGCTCACAAATATAAATCCTTATTAAAATGAGATAGTGAATATTTCTCTTATTACATAAGCCAAAAAGTTTTGGGATCAGAAAAGAATTGACCACATGGAAAAAGTAAGAAAAGAGTGTTCTTAGAAGCCCTAGCTAAGCAAATTGGCTTCAACAGTGGAGGGAGGCCAAAACTTTTTGATATAGATTGTAATATTTTTGCTACCTAAAGTGATTTTACAGAGCAGATTTGGCTCACTACAATGCAGAACTGATTGAATGAGGACATGAAAATAAATCCCACATCCAATGGAGGCAACTTAAAAGAGTTTTAAAGGAGAAACCATGAAGATGTAGCAGTGGGGGAGGTCTTAGAGTCCTTCACCTTCACTAGACTTGGAGCCAAGAAGCTGTGATTAATCGGAAATCAGGCAAGAGCTAAGAGGAGGACATAGAAATAGGACATAGAAGCATTGTCCTTTGTAACAGACACTGTCATCCAAGGTATCGGTGCTTTAACTTTATTCTCTTCCATATATCTTGTTGACCAAATGCAAGACTAAGAGAAAAATAATCTATTGAAATAATTTTGCAAAGAATAACTTCACTGTTTCTGATATGGTATCTAAGGAGAGTCTTAAGAGAGAAGATAAAAGTGGAGTATTCTGCGGTTTCCTCTAAGCATCTTATTAGCAAAGGATATCTTTGAGGTAAGACGTTATTGAACCAAAAAGTGTTGGAGTACTTATGTTTGTGGGCACTTTAGACACAAGAAGACTTTCTTTCTTTTTTTTTGGGGGGGGGGGTCCGGTCGTGGGACTTGAACTCTGGGCTTGGGCGTTGTCCCACAGCTCTTCAGCTCAAAGCTAGTGCTCTACCACTTGAGCCACAATGCCACTTCCGGTTTTTTCTTTTTGCTTATATGGTGCTGAGAAATCGAACTCGGGGCAGCAAGCATGCAAGGCAAGCACTCCACCACTGAGCCACCTTCCCAGCCCGACACAAGAAGACTTTCAAGGCAAAAGAAAAAAAGAAAAACGGATATCCAAACATTTGTGATCACAGTTTCTTGGACTGGTTTTTTTGGAGACAAAGTTTTACATTACAGTTTGTCCTGATTAACATCAATGTTGGGTTCTTATGGCAACAAAATGCAGGGGTGAAGTTTAATGGACTCCCTTGAACAAGTAAACAGCATGATAAAAAAAATGGAAATAATATTTAGGAATTACTTTCACCAATTACTTTTCCAGAATAAAGAAGGAAATATATAATTCAAAATCAATTGACTTAAAAGTATGAAGAAAGAGTAGTGAAGAGAGATGAAAGAAAACACAGAGAATTGTTTTCTTTCCAGCGGAGTAATGGGTTCTTGATCTTTTCTCTTGCATTCTATCTTCACAAGCTATCAAGTGTGGCTCAGGAGTGGAGTATCCAGTTCAGAGAGAACTCGCAGAAGGAAGATAACTTTTGCAGCAGATATAGGTGATTTATGACCTGAGACAATCTATTTAAATCTGTTCAAATTTCTCCCCTACCCCAAACTGCCCTCTTTTAATAGTTTTGTTTGCTTTTCCTAATACTGCCCTTCATTCATTAACTGCTTAAAATTTGGAGAGGTCATATTCATACTCTCTAGAGATTGCTGTTTGGTTATAATTTTTGTGTGTTTTTTAACTGAATTTCAAAAGGTTGTGCAAGTGTGTTACAATTAAATATGTCCATCTAATTGTCCAATGCTCCTGGATCAGATTTCACTCCTTCTATCATAGTCAACCAACTCCTTCTCCAAGATGTATTTCAGATTTACCAATTCCTTATCACATGTGTACATTGATATTCTAGCTGTGCTTGCCCCTTGTTCCATTTTTCATTCATTCTATGTATTTACAATTATTCCTCTCTAGCTTCAACTTCCTGATAGTCATTCTGTTAAACTCTCTGTTGATAGTTTGAAAGGTTTATATACATTCCATGGAGTTTCAATCCTGCATATACTTGAACTTATGTCAGCTTATATTTCCATAATTCATTCATCTGCAATAATAATTTGCAAGAGTGGAGGCGTGAAGCACCTAGACATGATTTAATTCTCATCCATTTAGAAGATTAATCGTTAGTCAACAAGAAAGTTTAAAAATGGTTTAGAATGTATTCCAAACTACCAATTTTTATAAATGGCTTTGTACAAGGGTGTGTGATTATTTTATTTTACATGGGATAATATTTTGTACTACATTTAAGTTTTGAAAAAAAGAAAATTAAAATTTACTATTATAGAGGAATATGATAGAAATAGAAGACAGATTTTATGTTTGTCTCATCTCTGACGAGTACCCATATTCAAGATTTACTATGTTAGACAGATAGGAAAAACATAAAATAACATATGATAAGGCAACTATTTGTGACTTTTAAAAATGTACCTTATTAAATGATGAAATTTACTTTATTATCTAACGTTTGGGTTTGAAATATGGGAGGCTGATACATTTAACAAATTTGAAAGGCACCTAATGAATAACACAAATGGTGGGTGGTACTATTTCTACAGTTTAATGAATGGTTGAACCTGATTGGCATTAGTGCTGGGTAAGTAAATCAACTCTATTGTACCTCTATTGTAACTCTATTGCCACTAAGTATCATTTATTTGTCAAATGTTATTTTGGCGAATGTGATTTTTTTTTTTGGTAGTTCGTGGGGCTTGAACTCTGGGCTTGGGCACTGTCCCTGTGTTCTTCAGCTCAAGGCAAGCACTCTATCACTTGAGCCACAGTGCCACTTCTGATATTCGAGTGGTTTATTGGAGATAAGAGTTTAACGGACTTTCCTGCCTGGGCTGGCTTTGAACCGTGATCCTCAAATCTCAGCCTCCTGAGTATTTAGGATTACATGCGTGAGCCACTAGTACCTGGTTTGCGAATTTGATTTTTCAAAGATTATTTGAAAAAGAATACACTTTCAGGAGATTAAATATTTTGAGAATGACAACATTTTTATACCACAGAACCAAGTTTTACTGAAGTACCAGTGTATTTCTTTTTATTGTGAAAATACTGTACAGAGGGGTTAAAATTACGTGGGGAAGATAATGAGTACATTTCTTATCAAGCATTGTAGCCTCCTCCTTTGTTTCCACTTCTCATCCTTTAGCATCCTCCCCCTGCGCCCCGACCCAATCTTCCCTCCCCTCCCCCGCACCCAAGTTGTAAAGTTTGTTTTCGACATGGCAACTTGTACATATCACAGTGTTATCAAGCACTAAGGATATTCTCAATTAATTTTTTTCTGAATTACATTTGACCTCTAAGTCAAGTTTTCCTGACCTTTATAGACCAATTGTGGATCTATCCTTCCAGGAGCTATTTTTCAGGCCCACTTATGCTGGACTGAAATCGTTCATTAATCATTAGGGAAGGGGTATTAAAAATAGTCTTGTGACACTTTGTGATCTTGTTCACTCCTATGGGCTAGTCATCTGTAAACCGAAAGTTTGAATTGCAGTACTTTCTCATAGATTTTGTGGTCTCATCCTTCATTTTAAGTTGACTTGCATTTCACTATTGCTTACTGCTAATTCCTGCTTCTCAAGGAATTGGGGCCCTGAAATATTATTGGAAATGAGAAATTGACATGGCTCTTCAATTATTTCTGTTGGCATGTTGCCTGGGCCTAGTTGAGAAGTCTTGACCCTGTTATATGATGATGCGGGTAACTGGGACATGGGATCCTAGGACCCATACATCTTGCAGAAGATAATATCTTGTATACATAATATCAGAAAAATTTGGGTATAATCAATAGGTATGCTTCAGAAATATGGAGAAAAAACAGTTTGGAACAAGCGAGTTGAAACAATAAACAGAGCAGCAGAGTAAAATTCCTTATACTTTAGAGGAAATCAACATTTATTTTTTTACCATGTGAATTCAGAAGAACAAGAACACTTAGAAGGTATCAAAAGTTTATAGTGAAGACATTACATTGATACTTTTTATATTCTAGTTTGTATTCTAAACCTAATTATTTGTATTCTAATTCTCTTTATTGGAATAAATAATTATCAATTTATTTGTCAAATTATCAATTAATTCTACTAAGTTTCACTGTGTGAAATATGAAATCAGCACATATAAATATAAAATATATAACTATATATAATATAATAAAAAGGGCACATGTTTTGCATTGTTCTGTTGTGGTTAGGGTATCAAAGACAACTCTGTTTTAAAGTATTATTGCATTATCTGTACCTCAGTGGTAGGTAGAGTTAGACCTAAATCTTTAGCATTTGTAGATCTACAGCCTGGAGGCAAGAGGAAACACTGTGATTAAAACATTACCAATTTAAGGCTTAATAATGAGGAGAAACATGGACTTCTCCTGGAGCTATGGAAATATTTGGTGATAGAAAGGCAGTAGTGTAAGTTCCCACCTGGTTGGAAGGTAGACAGTCCAGACATTAGGAAATCATGCATATGACGAATTTTTTTCACCTTGGCGTTAGTTACTTTTGAAATGGTAGGTATAATAGACACTTAAATTTTGATAAAATACCTTCTAGTCTGAACAGTTCTGCTGAACTGTTCATCTCTCTATGATCCCTTGTAACTAAGATTAGTTTTGTTCCAGTAAGACAATCTATGCTGTCAGGGTAGGATATTCTGGTTGGTCTGTTCCTACATGGAAGAAGGATAAAGGGTCAGGTAGAAATTTGTGCCAGTAAGACCTCATTTGGAAAATTTAAGCTGAAGAAGTTTAGAAGTAGCTCTTAAGCAAGGCTTACGTTGAATCTATTAGCTCCACAAAGCTAACTCAGTTACATAAATAAGAACTTGAAAAAGCCATCACTTTAGGACCTAGCTATAAGTGCTTCAAAGTATGATCAAATCTAAAATGAAAAAGCCTTAAAATTGTCATTGACAAAAAAACGCAAATGTGAGCAATCGACCGAACAATATAATTTTTTTCCCACTATACACATTATTTTATGGAAATAAGATCAATAGTATTGTTAGGAACAATAAGGTTTCCTTGCTACAAATAGGCACCCAAGGATATAAGCCTGTATAAAGATTGCATCATTAACTACTTAAATTTAGAGGATACTACATGCTTCAGCAGCACGTATACCCAAATTACAACAATACAGAGATTAACATAACACTTGCACAAGGATAATATGAAAATTTGTGAAGTATTCCATATTTTTCATTGTTCAGTTGCAGAAATGAGAAACAGTTATTATAAGGTTAATTACAAAATTACAAGTGTAACAATATATGCAAGTGTTAGAATTAAACGTTAGTTTGACATCAGTGTATTAAATCTTCACCTTAGAAAGGCCTTTACATAGAACTTCACAAAACTTTTGAAATTAGTTAACATTATCATTTTATCCCAAAGAAACAAACTACTATAAGAACCTAAAAAAGGGGCTAGGAAGGTGGCTCAGTGGTAGAGCGCTTGCCTTGCATGCTTGAGGCCCTGGGTTCGATATCTCAGCACCACATACGCAAAAAGAAAAAAGTCAGAAGTAGCTCTGTGGCTCAAGTGGTAAAGCGCTAGCCTTGAGCTGAAGAGCTGAGGGTCAGCGTTCAGAGTTCAGAGGCCCAGAGTTCAGGCCCATGACTGGACCAAAAAAAAAAAAGAACCTAGAAAAAAATAATCTTAAATTTTCTATATGAAATGCAATCTGAAAGGACACATTTATTAATAAATAACATATTATAAAACAATGTTGAATTCAAAGTATATCTAGGAAAGAATTAAATAGATTATGGATATTATGCAAACACAGAATATAGAATATTTTAAAATATACTTTTTTCAGTCAAGAACCAGAAATATCTTTAGCTTCTGTACCACTCATTTCAACAGATAAGATCAAATTATTTCTGATTAAAAAATCACAAACTCTGCAGAAATCATTATAGATGTACACAAACAACTCAAATACATTTTGACATCAAAGTCAGGCAATTCAATTGGAAAAATTCCACGGAATTTTTACAGTAAGATATTGCTGTTATTTGGATTGTGAAAATATTTTGTATGGACACAAAGAATGGACTGGCATTTTGATGTTTAAGAAACGTAACTGATATCTTAGCTATGCTAAATAATGCTGCGATAAACATAGTTGTTCTGGTAGCTTTAGTATGGTCTTGTTTGATGCCCCTAAGTAGATGAATGGATTAAGAAAATAGAATTCTATGGAATGGAATTTTATGCCTCCCTCAGAAAGAATGCCATTGCCCCATTTGTTAGGAAATGGAAAGAATTGGAAAACAATATATTAAGTGAAGTAAACCAGGCCCAAAGAAACAGATCCCATGGTTTCCCTTATTTGCAATAACTAATATATATCTGAGACAAACAGAAATGGTCAGATAAGTTGATATTAGTTGAATTGAACCCCAAGATAAGGATTCAAATGTTATTTTTTTCTTTCTTGCAATTGTTTCTAACATATTTATAAGATGATATCTTTGCTGCTTTGTATGTCCCTCCACCACCGTAAAACCCCTACTTTAATTTTATTTGATGTTCGTATGATTTGTGGAGGGGAAGGTAAAAAACAAATTGTTTAAATAGGGATACAGGTTGACCCATTGCAACAATGAGATATACAAGACGTCAGGTAGAAAAACGAACTTTACAACTTTGACGAGGGGGGGAGGGGTAGTGAGGGGGGATGGGAGTGGGGGGGAGATGAGAAGGTATGGGAAGGGGAAATAAAGGAGGAGGCAACAATGCTTGATAAGAAATGTACTCATTACCTTGCCCATGTAATTTTAACCCATCTGTATGATGTTTTCACAGTAAAATAATAAAATTCAACAAAAAAAAAAAGATAAAAGAAAAGAAATTTAACCCGAACCATTACAACTTAATAGAACAATTTGTACAACCTTCCACAACTTCAAAGAGTAGTGATACATACTTATCCTTTTGGTAGTATGAAAGGCAGTTTCTTCCAAGTTTTTCTTCAGACCTGGTTTGATATAATGGTTCAACAGAAGGAGATCTAGTGTATCTTTGCTATCTATATTCCCAGCAGCAAGATGCAAGGGAGTCAAGAGGCATTTAGTTTGGGCATTGGTATCTGCATCATGATGAAGTAAGAAAGACACCACACTGGTATTATTCCACGAGTAAGCACTGCACAGGGGTATCCAGCCATTAAAAATTATTGCATGAATATCTGCTGCTGGAGCCAC
This sequence comes from Dipodomys spectabilis, assembly GCF_019054845.1. Taxonomy (NCBI): domain Eukaryota; kingdom Metazoa; phylum Chordata; class Mammalia; order Rodentia; family Heteromyidae; genus Dipodomys; species Dipodomys spectabilis. The sequence continues at coordinate 849,135 of NW_024871081.1, forward strand.
CAACTCATGGACAATGTCTACATGTCCACTGTAGGCTTCCCAATGAAGAGGGGTATATTCATTGTCATCCCTAGTATTCACATGAGTGGCCTTTATGGAAAGTAGTCACCACACTCTAGTAAGGCGATTATTTTCAGCAGCACAAAGAAGAAATTTGCTTGGATCCTACTCCATTTTTTTTTCTTGCAATTGATACGATTTCTCACTTTTTCGTTTTGTTACTCATCTTCATCAGAATTGCCTAACTAGAGTCTTTCAGTGCCAGTGGGAATAAGGTGTCCATGTATTTCCCCAATAGTTCATATTGGTTGAACTTGTGGGAAAAATACAGTGAATTTTCTGCATCTGTTTTTTTTTCATGATGATTTATTTTCTCTTTTTACATTTTTATTATTCTAAGTCATTCTAACTGGAAAGTAGGGAATTGATGGAGAGCAAAGGAGAGATGTTCCTCCTTATCCAAAGGTACAGACTGAAAATGAGGATCATGTGCAGCTTCTCCCAGGAATGAGAAAATAGAAGGTGGCTCAGTGGTAGAGTGCTTGCCTTGCATGTATGAGCAACGGCAGGTCATGTCCACTTTGTAGCCTTGTCATTCAGACCCACGGTGCAAAGAAAAAGACATAATACCCCAGCCCTCTGAAGCTCGCCACTTTTTGTGGTATCCTACTTTTTTTTCTTCCTGCAAACCCTCAGGGCCTAGGATCCCAGGATGGGCTATGGGTCCAGAGACTGCACCACAGCCTAGGGTGATGGAAGCTGAGTCAGCATAGCCACAACCTGAGTTCAAGCCCCGTGGTTAAAAATAAAGAATAAATAAAACAATTAATTAATTATTTAACTAAATTAAAAAGAAATAAAGATCTCTCGTTTGGAATTTCTGCCAGTTTCCTTCCTTAACCTGGAATTTGTACTCAGGGTCTTGGTAAATCTGTAGCAATGTGAGGGAAGGTGCAGCGTTGCCACTACTTGAGTTCAAACCCCGTGCCAAGCCAAAAATAAAAAAAAGTCACTGAGCTCGGCAGGGGGAGTAGTTGTGGAGATGGGAGGGAAGGGAAGGTAGGGGGAAAACAAACAAAAGAGGAGGCAACAATGCTCAATAGGAAATGAACTCATTACCTTGCTCATGTAACTGTGATCCCTCTGTACAACATTTTTGCTATAAAAATGTACAAAAAAAGAAAAAATGTAGTGCTTAGAGAAGCACTTTGGGGATAATGGAAGGATGTCTGAAAAGCTGTATGAAATTCTACACTGCTTTTTTTTTTTTAAATGCTCTGTATGAAACTGAATGAACATAACTGCTTTCAGTAAAAAAAAAAAAAAATTAAGCTACTGTCGTGGAACTGGGGTCAGTATTTCTGTAATTGCTGTGATTTGATCTCACCCTCCAGGTAACTCTTTTGCACCAAGAGTGAAGACGAAGCTTACTGTCTTTGAGGAAAACAAATTCAGGCTAGAGTTCTGAAAGCCCAAATGAATGCCCTGCAATTGAAAATAATATTACTATACATATGTAATATATGATATATACTTACATATGTATGTTTATTACATATAAATTTTATTATTGATTTTGTATTTTATTTTTTGTTTGATTCATTTATTTATTGTTTATTGCATTTAGTATTATTATACACATAATATTTAGTACATGTTTTACATCTATTTTAAAATGATTCACAATAATTTAAGACATTGACTCATTTTCATTTATACTTTATTAAGTGTTGAAACATGATACATAATTAAATGGAAGCATTTGTTACAGTCTTCACATGTTTAGAGTCTCGCCCACAGATGAGCTTTGTCTTCTTTATCTTTGGAAACCTTCCTATAGGGATTTCTTTAGATGATTTATAATCAGAGGCCTTTTCTTGAGGATAGGCAAGTTGAGGGATAAAATTTAAGGGTGGGGCTAGAAATGTGACTTAGTGGTAAGGAGCTTGCTCAGCATGCATGAATGCCATGGTTTGAATCCTCAGTGCCACATACTCAAAAAAACCCAGAAGCTGTGGAGTGGCTCAAGTGGTAGAGCTCTAGTCTTGAGATAAAGAAGCTCACAGAGAGTGCCCAGGCCCTAAGATCAAGCCCCAGAATTTTCAAAAATAATAGGCCAGATTCTGGTGCTGACATCTGGAAAACTAGCTTCTCGGGAGACTGGGAGCTGAAGACCACAGTTCAAAGAAAGGCTAAGCAAGGAAAGCCTGTTAGACTCTTATCTCCAATGAACAACCAAAAGACACTGTGGCTCAAGTGGTACTGTTTGCCTTGAGCTGAAGGGCTCAGAGACAGTGCCCAGGCTTGAGTTCGAGACACACAACTGGAAAAATGTGAGGGTTAATCAAAGTACTTTTCCTATTTGCTAATTAAGAGAACATTCTCTGGAAAATGAATGCTGATGTATACCAGAATTGGAGTCAGAGCTCAAGGTTCAAGTTTAGTAGATCCATATGCCCAGTCTCTGAGACTCTAGCATTATAACCTTGTGTGCTACAGGGTTCTGAAAGATCCAATGTTGAAAGGGTTAATATGCTCCCCAAGTCCTTTGTGATAAGCAGTTGACTTGTACTGAAAATGTCATTACAGTTCTGAACCTAGCAGAGAATCAGTAGCTCACGCCCATCACCCTATCTTAGGAGGCTGAGGTCTCAGGATCACAGGGTAAAGTCAGCCAGAGTAGGAAAGTCTATGACACTCTGACTTCCACTTCTGAAACCTCAGATGTTCAAGAGCTTCCTGGGTTTCCCTTGGTGATGAGAAGTTACTTGCACTCTAAATGTTCTTAAAGTTCTCAAGCTATAGAAGCAGGAAAGAAACATTATTGACCCATCATGGGTTCAAATGTAGTTCTCAGGGTCAAAGCCCTGTTAGCAGGAAGAACTCCATTGTATCACTGTATTTGAAGGACAGAAAATAGTTGCAAAAGCCAGGCTAGGTGAAAAGACCAAGGCCTGCAGGATTAGGAGGCAGAATGTACACACTCAACAGGAAAGTGAGCTGCAAAACCACTTCATTAATTCCAGGTACAACCAGCAATGGGGGAGGGGGGACTTCAAACATTTGTTAGAGTTATACCAGGGTCAGGCTTTTCTCAGCCTCTTCAAACGACTGATTAACCTTCCTCCCTCAGGTGAAGGGAGCCTCAAACTATCTTTAGGTTACCAACAGAGAGCCAGTTTAGTGTGCGAGTGTGTGTGTGGGGGGGGGGGAAGGAACAGAGTTGAAAACCCTGATCTCTGGTTTTAAGGAGTGGGTTTTTCACTCTTCATTTCTCAGATTTGAAGGCCCTTCTTCTACCTCGGTGAGTCCAATCTCCTTCCTTCCTTCTGCACATCATTAATGCCAATCCCCAGTCCAAGGAGAAGCAGGGCCATTTCTCTTCTCTCTCCAAGCACCTGGCTCTTCCCTCTTGGCTCTGGGGCCCTCAGCTGCCTGAGAAGTGGGAGAGAGACAGTCTTCCTTCTCTGTGGTTATGTGAATGCGATGCTGGTATCCTGGCACACTGCAGAAGGCCTCATGACTGCTAATTGTTCCCTTCTTCCCTCTTGACGTCCAAGAGCAGATTCATCGATCATGTTTGTATCTATCTATCTATCTATCTATCTATCTATCTATCTATCTATCTATCTATCTATCTATCTATCTATCTATCTATCTATCTATCTATTATCTACTCACCCACCTACCTACCTACCTACCTATCTATCTCTTTGTCAGTTCTCCGTTGAACTCAAGTCCTGGGCACTATATGTAGCACTCTATTACGTGAGCCACAGCACCAATTCTGGCTTTTTTTGTGTATGTCCTACTGAGGAATCGAACCCCGGGCTTCTTGCATGCTAGGCAAACAGTCTCTCACTAATTCACATTCCCAGCCCTCTCATCTTTTTCTTAATGGTATTTTTTACATAAGTATGCTGCCATTTTTCATCCGCAAGTTAATTTTTCTGAATACAGGTTACTGCTAAGAAACCTGATCTTGTCTTCCCTTGCCTGTTTTGTGATTGTTCCTGTGTTGGCCTCATAATAAAATGTAAATAAACCCTGCTGAAAGCCTAAGTGTGCATCATATAAAGACACAGGCCTGAAACCCTGGAAGAGAAAAGTGATGGGCCTGAAATGAAGATTAAGATGCAGTTCATGCAACAGACATCTCTGAAAAATAAATCAGTAAATAAAAGCAGAAGCATTGCATATGGTCTGTTTGCACTCAGGGAGGTAATACACACATAAGTAGGTAAGGCACTGATACATAACTTGGCCTTCTCCCTTTGAATTTTTTTGTAGTCATCCCAAGGCTTAAACTCAGGGCCCTATACAATCCTGAGTTGTGTTACTCAAGGCTGAGGCTCTACCACCACCACAGCTCCACTTCCAGCCATCTGGTCAATAAAAATTGGACATAAGCACCTCCCAGGCTTTCCAGCCTGCTCTGGCCAATATCTCCTGCTTGGCTTTCTCTCTCAAAGCTGGAGCTCTTCCCTCTAGGCCACTGCTCCACTTCTGGTTTTCTGGTGGTTTATTGGAGAAAAGAGACTCACAACTTCCTGCTCAGGCTGGCTTTGGACAGCGATCTGAGGAAGATTCAAGCAACTTTCCTCAGGGATTCGCCGAGGAACCGCTCCACACAAACCTTTAGTCTAAATCTCGAGAGGTACTGGAGAAAAACAGAAACAAGAAGATGTTTCTAGTGTGTCCTAGATACTTAAGGTTGGAAACACTCATAATTAGTAGGTCACTTTATAGGCAAAAGGAGCAGTGCAGACTGCATGAGGATCATTCCAGCTTTTGTTCCACTCATCCTGAGACAGTAAATTTACTGCAGCTCAATGCAAAGTGACTGAACTGATGTGTCCTGTGGACATTTTCTCCCAAATCCTGGAACACTCATTTCTCACTTTTGGTTGCAAGCCTGTGACCAGAGGAGAAGATGAGGAGAGAAAATCGTTTTCAGAGAAAGCAGCTATAAAGAACATTGGGTAGTTTACTTATAAATTCAAACCAATGGAATGACCCTGTTAAGAAGTCAGCTTGTCCAGAGTAAAAAATGAAGAAGGAAAGAAAGGGAAGAGCCAGTGGCTGCTGACTCTAATCTCAGCTCTGAGGAGGCTGAGATGTAGAGAACCTTAGTTTGAATCCAGCCAGTATTGGAAAGTCCATGACACTGTTATTTCTAAGAGCTCAGAGAAAAGCCCAGATGTGGGGCTTTTAATGCAGTACCTGAGCAAAAGCAGCTCAGGAACAATGCCTACACTCATAATCCAACCCCAGGACCTGCCCCCACAAAAAGGTCCTGTACCTCCATGTGTTTGCGTGTGTATGGATGTTCCTTTAGGTGTAGCTCCAGAGTAGTTATAATGAACAGCACCAAACTAGGAAATTTGTTTATAATACAATGATTTCATAGCATAGAAAGTGCTTTTGAAACAGTGCATGTTCAGGTACTCCCCTTACTGTTCCGTGTAGCCTGAGGGTTTCTCTCTACCCCATGCTGTGGGAAGAAGTCTCACTCATTGTCTGAACAGGAAAACAAAAGGCCTTACTCCTGTACAGCGGTGAAACAACTCCATCTGGGCCAATTAGTGAGGATGAGTGTGGGTAGGCTCTGAAGGCTCAGAGAAAAAGGCCTCTTTGTACCCCAAGCTATCTCTCTCCCCAGTTCGCTGTTTTGACAGGATGCCTTCATTTGTGTAACCTCCATTGGCAGGCCAAGTTCCCTGCACTTATCCTGCCTTTGTGAGACTATATTCCGGTGTTCAGATACAGTGCTCAATAAAATTCAGGAGTTCTTCTGGCAGAAAACTAAGATATTGAACCTAATGAAATGTTTAATTGCAGGTGATGATGGGCCTATGATGCGTTTCCTAGGTTTCTGGAAGCTTGGGAAATCCAAGCACATATCACATAACAGAAAGCTTCCTGTCATCTAGGGCTGGTGAAGCTCATCATGTTTTGAAACATTTGACCTCTCCTTGTTGGGCCCTGGGTGGCTAGGTTTGGGTTGAACACAGGGCCTGGGTGCTGAACATGAGCTCAATGGAGAAGCCCAGTGCTTTACCATTCTGTGTCTCAGTTTCACTTCTGGTCTGTGTGTGTGTGTGTGTGTGTGTGTGTGTGTGTGTGTGTGCGCACGCGCGCGCGCATACACCAGTCCTGGAGCTTGAACTCAGCACTGTACTTTGTTTTTCTTGCACAAGGATAACTCTCTCCCACTTGAACCACGTAGCTAATTCAGGCTTTATTCTAGTGAGGTGGTCCTGAGAAATGAAGCCCAGGGTTTCATATATGCAAAGCACTCTACCCCTAAGGCCCATTCCCAGCCCTCTACTTCAGGTTTGTTAGATTTTTTTCTGCTTTTTTGTTGTTGTTGGTTGTAGGAGATGATGCATGGGCCTGCGTGCTGTCCCTGAGTTCTTCAGCTCAAGTCTAGTGCTCCACCACTTGAGCCACAGAGCCACTTCAGGTTTTCTGGTGACCCATTGGAGCTAAGTGTCTAAAGGACTTTCTTGCCCCAGACTAGCTTTGAACTATGATCCTCAGATTTCATCCCCCTGAGTAGCTAGGATGACAGGCATGAGCCAAAAGTACCAAGCTTCCACTTCAGGTTTCTTAGGGGTCAATTGGACATAATAGTCTCATAGGACCTTTTGTGTCTGGGATAGTTTGGAACCTAGATCCTCAGATCTCAGCTTCCTGAGAAGGCAGCTATCGACCCCTAGGTCATGGCACTCTGCTGCAAGGGGATCCGTGGTTCCACATGGTGGAGTGGTAGCCATGTGCCCAAGAGGTAAGGGTCAGAGCCTAGGCCCTGAGTTCAAGGTCATGACTTAGCCAAAGCACAACAAAACAATTTTCTTCAGGAGACAACTCACTAGTCTTCAGTAATACATAATTTTGTCCCTGCCATGGAGACATATCTGAGCTCAAACTTCTTGTCTGCATAATCGTCTCAGTATGTAGCTCTTACAAGGCCCCAATGAAAGAATGCATCCTGAGAAGGACTCAGCACATGGCACTCTTAGCTTGACTCAGCACACAGCATCCTGTGAAAGACTCAGAACACAGCACCCAATGCAAGACTCAGCACACTGCACCTTATGAAAGACTCTACACATAGCTCCCTGTGCAAGACTTAGCACAGAGCATGCAATGAAGGACTCAGCACATAGATCTATTCCACAAGCTGTCATTAGAATTAGGGAAATACTAGAAATATACTGTGACATCATGAATATTGTGACATCTCATTGTTAGATGTAATGACTGTTGTGTCACATTGTCACATCACAAATCTGTTCTGACTTCATCACATTTGTGCCAACAAATGCCTTTGGAATCCTCACAATCACATTCTAAAATTATATACTCATTGTGAGTTAATGACAATTGAGGTCTGGCATGCCATTGTCACATCAGCAATCTATTGCAACATCACAAAGGTATTTTGAACTCATCACTATTATGGCATCACCAACTAATTGTCACATATCACTCATGACATAATTTGACATCATATTGCAGTTGTGGTATTACTGTACCATCATGCTTTCACAAATCTATTATGCCCTCATCACATCTTAGAAAATTCATGGCCTTTGGGATATCAAGCTCTTTCTATGAACGTGTTTCATTATGAACTTGTAGCAATTGAAATTTGAAATAAGATGTGACATTACAAACTAGTTTTGACATCACTAACCCATTTTTATATCATTAACATTTTGAAAACTGAAATCTGTTAGGAATTTTAGCACTTTTGACAAAAACACATGGCCTTTGTGTCATCACAGTTCATTTGTGTATGTCATTATGATTTCATTCTCATATCCTCACTATAAACTAATGGCAATTGAGATTTGACGTGCCATTTTGACATCACAAACCCTTTGTGACATCATCACCAATTTGACATCAGACTGTCGTTATGACACCATCAGCTCATGGTGACATCACCAAGCTACAGTGACATCATAGCATTGTCATTTTGCTGCCATAGACACACTGTGAATGTATATCCTGTGATTTCATAATATTTCAAATGTGGCATATCAGTTGATATCAGAAACACATTGTGACCTCATAACCATTGTAACATTATAAACCCTGTGTGACGTCATAACCAGTGTCATATCACATTGTTATTATGACATCTTTAGCTTATGGTGACATCACAAAATGACAATGACATTATAGGATTTGCCATTATGTCATTGTGATATCATAGTCACATTATGAGTGCCTGATCTGTGATTTCATTGTATTTGAAATGTGGCATATGGGTTGATATTAGAAACTCATTGTGATGTCATAACCATTGTCACATCAAAATCCCTTTGTGACATCAATTTGGCAATGTGACATAACAAAGGCAACGTGATGCTACTAAGGTACCGTGATATCACAATGGTCATGAACTCACAATGGGTTTCTGATATCAACCAACATGCCACATTAGAAATAGAATCAAATAACATAATAGGCAAACACAACATGTATATGACATCAGAATGACAATGTGATGTTACAATTCTATGATGTCATTGTAGTTTTACATGTGAAAATTAGCTGATGGTGTCATAATGGCAACATGATTTCACAATTATGATGATGTCAGAAAAGATTTGTTATGTTTCAATGGTATGTCTGATGTCAGTTGTCATTAGTTCCCCATGAGGATATGGATACAAAAAAGTTCTGTGATATCACAGAGGTCACGTGTGTTTTCAAAGGTGGTAAGAAGTCATAATAGGTTTGTGATGGCAAAATGTGATCCATAATGTCACAATGGGAATGAGATGTCACAATGGAAATGAGATGTCTTATTGGGTTTTTGATGTCACAGTGGTGATGACATCACAAAAGTCTTGTGATGTCAGTTTATTTATAATATCAGAATGATATATCCAATTCCAATTACTCATAATTCAATGTGAGGATACCAGGTGATAGAAGAAGCTTCATAGAATGAGGTCATAGCATGTGAAAACCCAATAGGACAGTGATTTTACAATGACAATGTAATGTCTTAACATCATGTTATAATAATGTTTTGAGGTCACAATTGGTGACGCCATACGGATAAGGGGTCTCAATAGATTTGAGATGTCCCAAGGGGTTGGTGATGTCACAATGGCATGTAGGATCTCAATTGTCATTAACTCATCATACATATATAAGTTTGGGAAGGGATTCTGATGGCACCAAAGTATATGTAATCAAAAAGGTGAAGAACTTACAGGTCTGAGATGTCCAAAGTGACACAATGGTTATGATGTCCAGTGCTGTGATATCATGATGTTACATTGGATTTTAGATATCTCATGTCATATCTGAAATATGAGGTCGAACACAGTATTTCAACTCACAAAGGGCCTAAGATATCACAATGGCATGTCACAAAAATTATGAGGACAGGAGAGGTATTTGATATCTCAGTGGGTTAGTGATATAACAAAAGCAATGTTCTGTGACAAAGAAATTTGATGTCACAAAGGTTATGAGTTCACAATGTTTTCCTGATATCAACTCACATGGCACATTTGAAATTGAATGAAATCAAAGAATAGGCATTCACAATGGGTCTATGACATCCAAATGACAATATAATGTCAAGGCAGCAATGTTTGATAGGATATGTACTCATTACCTCGCTAATGTAACTGCAATCCCTCTGTACACTATACTTACAATAAATAACAGAGAAGAAAATAAAAAGAAAAAATGATATGGTGTCATTGGGGTTTGGTGATGTCACAATGAGATGAAGATGTCATGATGACAATGTGATTTCACAGTCATAATTATTGCTCAAAGTATTTGTGATGATACAACGCTATGTGTGATCACAATTTTCATTAGTTCACTATGAGGATATGGGTACACAAAGGGTCTGTGATGCCACAGAGGTCATGTGTTTTATAAAGGTGCTAAGAGTTCACAATAGCTTTGTGATGTCACAATGTGATTGCAAAGGCACAACAGCAAGGTGATGTCACAATGGGTTTGTGTTGTCACAGTGGTGATGAGAACAAATGAATTTGTGATGTCACTATGAGTTTGTAATATCACAATGACATGTGTAATTTCAATTTCTACTAGTTCACAATGAAGAAACAATTTCGAAGAAATAAATTTAAGCTCCAAAGACGTTGAGTTTTTAATCATAACTTGTGTGGTATGCTGCCTTTAGTAAGCTTATAATGTTTTCAAACTCATAATAATTCTGGTATGACATATGATATTCGAAATTGACTCTGACATCATGAATATTGTGACATCACATTGATAGATATCAAGACCATGGTATCATATTGTGAACTCACAAATCTGTTAGGACTTCATCACATTTGTGCCAATACATGACTTTGGAGACAACACAGTCCCTTTGTGAACTCATATCTTCATTGTGAATTAATGACATTTGAGATCTGGCATGGCATGGTGACATTTCCAACCAATTGTGACAACACAAACCTATTATAGTAGAAACACGTTGTGTTCTAATAGCCATTGTGGTAGCACAATCCCTTTGTGATCCCGCATTTTCATTGTGATATCACTAACCCACTGTGAAATTGCAATCCTCTCATACCCAATCCAGGAACTAAATGTGATACCTGAATTCAGTTGACATCTAGATCATGGTGACATCACACTGATAGATGTTATGAGTATTTTGTCACATCCTGACAACACACACCTGTTAGGACTGCATCACTTTTGAGACAACGCATGCGTTTGGAGACATCACATTCCCTTTGTGAGCTCATATACTCATTGAGAGTTAATGACAATTGAGATCATATGTGTCATTTTGATAGCACCAACCTATTGTGACCTCACACACCTCTTGTAAATTCATCACCAGTGTGGCCTCACCAATTGTGATATCAAAACTATATTGTCATCATATTGCAACATCCATTACCATTGTGATATCACTGTTCCATTGTTTTTTCAAAAATCTAGTATGTCTTCATAGCATTTTAGAAAATTCATGGCCTTTTATATTTCATTCTTCTTCTGTGAACTCATATCCTCATTGTGAAATAGTTGCAACTGAAATTGGACATGTGATTATGAGATGTGACTTCACAAATCTATTTGATTTCATCACCAATGTGACATCACAAACCCATTGTGAGCTTTCATTGTCATTTGACATCACTATCACATTGTGACATCCCAAACCTATTAGAACCTCTTAGCACCTTTGAAAAAACACATATCCTTTGTGACATCACAATCCCTTTGTGTAACTATACCCTCATTATGAACTGACAATTGATATCAGACATGCCATTGTAACATAACGAATCCTTTGTGACATCACCAATGTGATATAACATTCTCATTATGAAAGCATCAACTACTTTTGACATCACAAAACTACAGTGATAAGAGGACACATTTTCATTGTGATGTTATAGACAGAATGTGAATGTCTACTTTTAATCTTTTTTTTTGTGTGTGTGTGGGTCGTGGGTCGTGGAGCTTGAAATCTGAGCTTGGGTGCACTCCCTGCTCTTCAGGTCTAGGTGAGCATTCTATCGCTTGAGCCACGGCGCCACTTCTGGTTTTCTAGTGGTTTTTATTGGATATAAGAGTCTCATGGACTTTCCTGCTTGACCTTGCTTTGAACTGTTATCTTCAGATCACAGCCTCCTGAGTAGCTAGGATTACAGGTGTGAGCCACCAGCGCCCAACTTTTTCATTGTATTTCAAATTTGACATGTGTGTTGATATCAGAAACATAATGTGACCTAATAACCATTGTAGCATTATAAATCAGCAGTGACATAAAATTGTTATTATGACACCATCAGCTCATTGTGACATCACCAAACGATAATGGCATCATAGCATCATAAATCACAGTGACATTGTTACATCATAGATGTAACAGTGTGAAGGCCTATTCTAGGAATTCATTCTATTTCTGAAACCCATTTTGACCATATAACCATTCTGATATCACAATCCTTTGTGACATCACATTGGCATTGTGATATCATTAACCTACTGTGCCATCACAAACCAGTCCTGTCCTTATAAGTTTAGTGACATGTTGCCATTGTGATATATTAGGCTCTTTGCGAGCTCACAATCTGTTTTCAATTTCATGTTTCTGGTATGACATGTGATATCAGAAATCCCCTGTGACATCATACTGCCAGAGGTCATGACCATTGTGTCACATTGTGATATCACAAAACTGTTAGAATGGCATCACATTTGTGACAACACATGCTTTTGGGGACATTACAGTCCCTTTTTGAACTCGTATATTCATTGCCAATTAATGACAATTGAGAACTGCCATGCCACTCTGACATCATGAACCCATTGTGACATCACAAACTTATTGTAACCTCATGATGACAATGGCATCAACAACTAATTGTGGTCTTAAAGCATTGACATGACATTGTGGTATTGCCAGCGTGATATCACTGTCCCATTGTGTTTTTACAAACCTATTATGGCCACATCACATCTTAGAAAATTCATGGCCTTTGAGACTTCAAGCTCTTTCTGTGAACTCCTGTACTTATGACCTCTAAGGCAAGGAGAAAAACCATTGAGTCACATTTAATATAATAAACCAATTTACACTAGAAAGGGGACTGATTACCTTACCCTGGACTTGATACCCAGGTCCAAGAGCAGCTGTAACCACCAAACCTCAGACCTCCAATGGGCACCCTTTCTTAATTGGTCTGCAAACCAACATCCAAAAAATTATCATCTCCAAAGCTCCAAACTTCAATGGGCAAGGCTTTTTACTTTTCCATTCCTCCCTCCTTCGCCACAGACCTGTCCTTCCTTCCTGGTCTTTCCCTTTTTCCCTTCCACCACTTCCTTCTTCTGTTCAGGCCACTCCACTCTACACAGGCCTGCCCTTCTCTGTGCCAGTGACCACTTGCCAACCTTCTGCTCTCCTTCAACTTCCTCTCTTCTCAGATTTTTTCCTTCCTGCTGTCCCACCACTTTCTTCCATCCGTGAGCTCCCATTTTTATCTCCCCTTCCAGTGCTCTGAAAATGCAACCTATATATAGGTTGTAACCCTCCTCACTCAAACGGGTCTCCTGCCTAACAGTTTTCAACCATCACTTCCCAAACTGGCCAATGTTCAATCACTTCTTGACAGCTCACGATGTGAGGTTAGACACCTCCACCTTTGGCAGCATTCCCCACACTCTCCGGGGGCCAGGCCAAGAATTTAAAATGATAATCAGCTCCCACAGATAATTCTGTCCCCACTGGTTATTACAGTATCCTCATAGTGAGTTAGAAGAAATTGAAGTTGTATATGTCACTGTTATATAACAAACTTGCTGAGACATCACTATCCCATTGTGACCTCATCACCACGGTGACATCACAAACTCATTGTGATATCACATTGCCATTGTGCCACCATGATCACATTGTGATGTCTCAAACTTACTGTGATCTCAAAAGCATTGAAAAAAGCATGCCCTTTGTGACATCACAGACCTTTGTGTACCCATATCACTTTGAGCTAATGACAATTGAGATCTCAAAACCTTTGTGACATCATTACCAGTGTAACATCACATTGTCATTATGACAACATCAGCCCATTGTGACATAATAAAACAACATTGACATCGCAGCATTATGACATCACAATGTCATTGTGATGTTACAGATACCTTGGAATGCCTATTCTGTGATTTCATTCTATATCAAATGTGGCAGGTGAGTTGATATCAGAAATACATTGTGAGGGCTGGGAAGGTGGCTCAGTGGTAGAGCGTTTGCCTTGCATGCTCAAGACCCTGGGTTCGATTCTGCAGCACCACATAAGCAAAAAGAAAAAAACGGAAGTGGCGCTGTGGCTTAAATGGTAGAGCGCCAGCCTTGAGCTGAGAGCTGAGGGACAGTGCCCAGGCCCAGAGTTCAGGCCCCACGACTGGACCCAAAAAGAAAAAAAAAAAAGAAATGCATTGTGACCACTAACCATTATGATATCACAATACTTTTATGACACCATATTGGCATTATGATATCACTAACCCACTGTGACATCATAAAACTGTCCTATCCTCATAATTTTTGACATGCTTCCAGTGTGTTATCTTTGGCTTCTCTGAGATCATAAATTGTTTAACTCATAATACTTCAGGTATGACACGTGATATCATAAATCCACTGTGACATCATGACCATTGTGACATCACACTGCCAGATGTCATGACCACTGAGTCGCATTATGACACAATCCTGTTAAAACTCATTAAACTTGTGCCAATATATTCCTTTGGAGAGACCATTAACACTTGTGAACTTATATATTCATTGTCAGAGATCTGGCATGAGACTGAGATCACCATCCCATTGTGAAATCGCAAATCTATGTGACCTCCTCACCTGTATGGCATCACCAACTGTTTGTGACTTCAAAAAAATACTATCTCATGTAATGATAACATCACATTGTCAATGGGATTTTCACCATTGCATTTTCACCAATCTATTATTTCCTAGTATTTTACAAAATTCATGGCCTTTCTGGTTTCTAGCTCCTTATGTGAATTCGTATCTTGTGATCTAGTAGAATGAAATTGGACATATAATGGTGATATCACAAATTCATTGTGACATCACTATCCATGTGTGACCTTATCACCAAAGTGATATCACAAACCCTTTGTGACATCACCTTACCACAGTCATATCATGATCACCTTGTGACATCCCAAACCTGTTGTGACCTCTTAGCACCTTTGAAAAAGCACATGGTGTTTGTGACATCACAGTCCCTTTGGATAACCATGTCTTCATTGTGAACAAAGGACAACTGACATCAGGCATCCCATTGTACCATTACAAATGCTTTGTGACATCATCTCGAGTGAGATCACGTTGTTATGATACCAACTGCCCATTGTGACATATCAAAATGACAATGACCTCATAGCATTATGACATCACATTTTCATTGTGAGGTCATAGAGACAATGTGATTGCCTATTCTGTGTCATAGAGACAATGTGATTGCCTATTCTGTGATTTCATTCTATCTCAAATGTGGCATATAGGTTGATTTCAGAAACCTATTGTGACCACATCACCATTGTGACGTTACAATCCCTTTGTGAACTCATGTTGACATTGTGATATTATTAATGCAATGTAACATCACAAACCTGTTTTGACCTTACAAATTTTGTAATAAGCGACTACCTTGACCTGAGCTGGATGCCCAGAGCTAAATGCAGCCTCAACCACGAATCCTCAGACCTCTCAAGATCAACCCAGCCATTTGTTAACTGGTCTGCAAACAACCAGCCCCCAACATAGTGAACTCCAAAGCTCTACACTTCAAAGGACAAGGCTTTTTCCTTTCTTTTCATCCTACTTCTATCCAGACCTGTCCTATCTTTCAGGTCTTTTCAGTTTTTCCTTCAACCATTCCCTTCTTCTCTTCAGGCTGCTCTATTCTTGACAGACCTGCCCTGCCCTGTCCAGGTGGCCAGTTGCCATCCTTCACCACCTGCTCTCCCTCAATTTCCTCTCCTCCCAGGTCTTTACCCTCCTGTAGTCTCATCACTTCTTTCCTTCCAGGACTTTCTCCTTTTTCTCTCCCCTTCTGTTGCTCTGAACATGCATCTTATATATAGGCTGTACCCTTCCCCCAATGGAATATATTTCCTGCATAAGAGTTTTCAAACATAACTTCCCAAATGTCCATGCCAAATCACTTCTTGGCAGCTCACCATGTGGGGCTTGACATCCGATATCCTTCAGCAGCATGTCCTTCCCCCTCCAGTGGCATGCACTCCCCTCTCCGGTGGTCTAGACCAGGAGGCCATGATGACTATCTGTTCCCGTGGATTATAGGGGCACTGCTGGTTATTACAAGGTCCTCATGGTGAACTAGGAGCAATTGAAATTGGACCAATAATTGTGATATTACAACTTGTGACATAACTAACCCATTGTGACCTCATCACCACTGTGACATTACAAACCCATTGTGAAATCACATTGTTGTTTTGACACTAGGATCACACTGTGACATCCCAAATCTATTATGACCTCTTATAACCTTTGAAAAAAATACATAGCTTTGTGGCATCACCTTTGTGCACCCAAATCCCCACTGTGAAATAGTAACAATTGAGAATCATACATGACATTTTCACATCAAAAACAATTTGTGAGATCATCAAAATTGTGACATCACATTGAAGTTTTGACACCATCTGCTCATTGTGAAATCACAAAACGAAAATGATATGATAGAATTAGAACTTCACATTGTCATTGTGACATCATAGACACAGTATGAATGCCTTTTCTGATTTCATTCTATTTCAAATGTGGCCTGTAGGTTGATATCATAAACAAATCATGAACTCATAACCATTGTGACATCACAATCCCTTTGTACATCACGTTGCCATTGTAATATCACAAACCCACCGTGACATCACAAACCTATCCTGTCATCATCTTTTGTGACATGCTGCAATTCTGATACCTTAGGCCTTTTTGTCCTCATAATCTGTTGTCGACCTCATTAGATTTCACATATGACATTTGATATCACAAATTCCCCGTGACATCATGACCATGG
Organism: Dipodomys spectabilis; assembly: GCF_019054845.1. Classification (NCBI taxonomy): domain Eukaryota; kingdom Metazoa; phylum Chordata; class Mammalia; order Rodentia; family Heteromyidae; genus Dipodomys; species Dipodomys spectabilis. The sequence continues at coordinate 865,748 of NW_024871081.1, forward strand.
TGAGATCACACTGCCAGATGTCATAACCATTGTGCCAAATTCTGAAATCACAAATCTTTTAGGATTTCAATATATGTGAGACAACACATACTTTTGGAGAAGCCACAGTACCTTTGTGAATTCATATACTCATTGTAAGTTAAAGACAATTTAGAACCATCATGTAATTGTGACATGCCCAACACATTGTGACATCACTGATCTTTTGTGACTTCATCACGAATGTGGCATCATCAACTAATTGTGACACCAAAAGAATATTTTGAAATGATATAGTGAGTTTATATTGCCATGGTGATATCACTGTCCTATTGTGTATTCACAAACCTAATATGACCTCATAACATTTTTAAAAATCCATGTCAATTAGGACTTCAAGCCCTTTTTGTGAACTTTATGCACATTGTGAAATACTAGCAATTGAATTGGGACATGTGTTTGAGATATTACAAAATCATCATGATATCAAAAACCCATGGTGACCTCATCACAACTGTGTATCATAAAGCTATAATGACCCCTAAGTACCTCTGAAAACACACATGGCATTTGTGACATCACAGTCCATACGTGTACCCATATCCTCATTGTGAACACATGACAACTGAATTCATATATGCCGTTGTAAAATCACAAACCCTTTGTGACCCCATCACCACATATTCATTACTTCCTTGCAACATCACCAATTTACAATGACCTCATAGCATTATGACATTATATTGTCATTGTGATGTTATAGACACATTGTAAATGCCTATTCTCTTATTTCATTCTATTTCAAATGTGGCATGTGGGTTGATATCAGAAAACCATTGTGATCTCATAAATATATGGCATCATAATCACTTTGTGACATCACAGTGCCATGGTGATATCACTAACACACTGTGGCATCACAAATCTGCCCTGTCCTCATAAGTCTTGAGACGTGCTGCAATTGTGATGTCTTAGGGCCTTTATAAGCTTGTAATCTGCTTTAAACCTTATAATATTTCAGTTATGATATGTGACATCATAAATCCACTGTGACATCATGATCATTATGACATCATACTGACAGACACCATGAATATTGTGTCACACTCTGACATCACAAGCCTCTTAGGACATTTGTGACAACACCTGCCTTTGGAGATACCTCAGTCTGTTTGTGAACTCTTATTCTCTGTGATTTCATGACTAATGGGATCCTTTTTATCATTTGGATATCACCAACCAATTATGACATCATAGACCTACGATTACCCCTTATCTGTATGGCATCAGAAACTAACTGTGACATCAAAATTTGTGAAGTCATAATATTACACGATGATCATGACATCTGTCAGTGTGATATCACAATGGTCATGATGTCACAGTGGATTTCTGGTATCTCATGTAACACATGAAATATGAGGTTGAAAACAAATTCTGAGGGCAAAAGGTCTAAGATATCACAATGTCAGCATGTCACAAAAGTTATGAGGACAGGAGAAGTTTGTGTTGTCACATTGTGTTAGTGATAGCACAATGGCACTGTGATGTCACAAAGTGATTATAATGTCAAAATGGTTGTGTAGGCACAAAAGTGCCTTTCTCATATCAATTCTCATACCACAGAATCACAGAATAGGCATTCACAATATGTCTATGATGTTATGAGAATTGTTGTCATAATGCAATATGTCATTGAGTTTGGTGATGTCACAATGAGCTGATGTTTCCATAATGAAAAAGTGATATGACACTGTTGAGGATGTCACAAACACTTTTTGATGTTATAGTGGCATGTCTGATCTCAATTGTCATTACTTAACAACAAGGATATGGATACACAAAGGGCATGTGATTTTTCAAAGAAGTTAAGAGATCATAATAGATTTGAGATGTCACAATGGAATCATGATGTAACAATGACAATGTGGTCACAATTGCTTTCTGATGTCGTGGTGGTGATGATGTCAAAATGTGTTTGTGATGTCACAACGAGTTTGTAATATCACAATCAAATTTCCAATTTCAGTTGCTACCAGTTCACAAGGAAGATATTGTAATAATCAGCAGGGTCCCAATAATATATAGGGTCCAATAATAAGCGTGGCCCTGTCTCCTGGCAAGCTGGAGAGGACAAAGTATGCCACAAAGAAGGTGGGGCATTTGGTGGGAGGTGCTGGTGCATTAATCTCCACGTGTTGAGCTGTTAAGAATTTATTGGGCTGTGGGCAGTTCGGGATGTGACAGTTGAAAAATGTTAGGCAGTTGGAGTGGAGAAGGGGTACAGACTTCAATAGAATTGGAGAGAAAAAGGGAAAAGTCCTGGAAGGAAAAAAGTGGTATGATAGAATAAGGGGAAAGACCTCGGAGGAGAGGATGTTGAGGGAGAGCAGGAGGTGAAGAATGGCAACTGACGTCCCAGGCAAAGCACTTCAGGCCTGTGGAGAGTGGAGAGGCCTGAAGAGAAGAAAGAACTGGTAGAAGAGAAAAAGGGAAAGACCTCGAAGGAAGTATAGGACTGTGAAGGAAAGACAAAGGAAGGGGAGAAAAAAGCTTGCCCTTTGATGTTTGGAGCTCTTGATATCATAATTTTGGGGGTTGATGGTTTGGAGAACATTTATTATATTAACTGTGTCTCGATGGATTCTCTTGAACTATAAAGGTCCTAATTTTTAGAGACCACATTGACATAATCCATTTGGATGGCAACAGGCCTTGGCCCCAGAGAAAAATCCCCATAGGAGAGAGTGTCAGCACTCAGGGTTGAGAGTTTACCTCGAGTGTTTGTCTCCAGAGGACCAACAGGGACAAAAGTCATTTAGGAACCTCTAAGGCTACGTCTGGGCAAGCTTGCCAGCCTGTTTTGAGGACCCCCTCTAAAGGTCAAGTGTGGCTTCCTTGGGAAGTCATCTGGGAACTCTTTGAGAGGCTGTGTAGGGCTTCCAAAGAAAGCCATCTGGAACCTCATCAATAGTACATCTGTGACTTCCTTAAGAAACCATCTGAGACCTACTCTGGAGTTCATCTGGGGCCTTCTCCAGGGGCCATCTTGGACTTTCTCCAGAGGTCATCTGGGGCTTCTTCAGGAGGTCACCTGAGACCTCTTCAAAAGTAGTCATTGGGGCTTCGTTATGAGGCAATCTAGGACCACCTCCTGAGGTCATCTGGAGCTTCTTTGGGTGGTCATCTCGGGTTACCTTGATGAGAAATGTATGACTATCTTCGGACATCATCTGTGACTTCCTTGAGGAGCCATATAGGACCTTCTCTGGATGTAATCTGTGGCTTTCTCAAGAGGGTTATCTGGAACCTCCTCTGAAGTTCATATGTGGCCTCTGTGAGTGGCCATCTGGGAGCTAATCGAGAGGTAATCTCAGCCACATTGAGAGGACATCTGGGACATCCCTTGGAGGTCATCTAACACTTCCTTGGGAAGCCATTTGAAACCTCCATGAGAGGTCTTTTAGGGCCTCCTAGGAATGACATATGTGACATCCTCCAAAGATCATCTGTGGCCTCCTCAAGAGACAATCTGGGACATTCTCTCTGTCATCTGGGACCTCCTGTAGAGGTCAACATTGAGAGGCATGGGAGATGTGGGTTGTCTGTGGCTATTGGTCTGTGTATGTATGCTGATAGTTCTGTGTCCTGTATGCACCTCTGTTTACTCCTTTTCTCAGGATTGGAGAACAAGGCCTAAAGGTGTCATATCCAAAACATATTCTCCTCCAGGTTTACAGAATTCCTCAGAGGAAGATGCACTGATGTACTCTCTCTCCTATTCTTTGCCATCATCACCTCTAATGTTAAGTCCTCCCATACCAAAAGTGGTTACTTGTACCAATCTGAGGTGGTACAATGTGGTATGTTACCCTTATTACCTTTGAGACAGGAACATGGAGGAGATGGTGGGCAAGCCCCATTTCTAATATATGTTCCCTTTACAACTAGTGACCTGTATAATTGGAAACAGCAAAATCCATGCTTTTCAGAAAAAAGGGGCTCATTACTTCGTTAGAGACAGTAATTTTCAAACACAAGCACATCTGGGATGAGTGTCAGCAAATTTTACAGTCACTTTTCACCTGGTAGAAAAGGGAGTGAATCCTGCTTGGTGACTTGAAGGTGGTCCTTCGGCCAGAGAGTAGCTCCACTATTGAACCAGCAAGTCTTTGCACAGACTTACCCAAGCTGAGACTAACAGCAATTGAGGTATGGAGGTGATTACCTATTATTGCCAGGTTCTGTTAGCAGGGATACCGCAGTGGCTAAAAAGCCAAATCATCAATCTAAGGTGGGTGAGATTTTACAGTTCCCCAGTGAGTGCCCTAATGCTTTTCTGAAACTTCTCCCAGAAGCCTATCGAATGTATAGGCCTATAGATCTTGAAGCCCTGGAGAATGAAAGAGTCCTCCTAAATATGGCATTTGTTACCCAGACAGCCCCAAATATTAGAATAAAGCTTCAAAAGTCAGAAGGTTTTGAGGGAAAAGTTTATTCTACTTTGGAATTAGTCGCCCAGAGGGTGTTTGTTAACAGATACCTGGGAAAAAGAGTCTAAGAAAAGGGTTTGAGTTTTGGTAGGAACACCAGAATAGGGATCAAGAAACCCTTGGCAAAGACAGTACAATTCATTTGCAAATGGCAATAGGAAACCTCTAGGACTACATCAGTGTGCTTATTGCAAACAAAATAGACATTGGGAAAAGGAATGCCCAAGGAGGAGAAAGATAGAAAATGACAGGTTAATTAATCACATTAACCACCTGGAAAATGTGTTCATATATCTGGAGAAACATGCAAAGGAGCTTGGGGCTCTGAATTCCAACTATGTTTAATTTAAAAAGCAGCCCTCTGAAGTTAAGAAATGTGGCAAAGAAAAAATTCCACCATTCTATCTCAAAACATAGTCTTATAAAAGACTGAGTCTCCAATATATACCAGTCAAAACCCACTAAGAGATTAAAAGCACATAGAAGAGCACATTGGAGAAAACAGAGAAAATTATTTGACATGAAGAAAAGATTTAAAGATATAAATTAAGAAATTGTGCGAGTCAAAAAGGAGAAGAAAATCCTCAAAAGGAACCTAGAAAACACTCAAAATCAAATGAAATTCAAGTACATTAGCCTGGGTGAGCATGAGGCAAATTAGGGGACCACAGGTCAGAGGCAAACAAGCACAGGACAGCAATGCTGCCATCCTTGCTAACCACAAGTGAGGCCAAGAAGAGATCCTAATGCTGCATTAAGAGACCATCGCCATGACAAAGGAGCTGGACCTGCTATAAGAATGTATTAGGCTGAAGTACATATTGGTTATAAGCTTTGAAGAGTGTCACCAGAAATTCAAAGCAACAGAGAAAGAAGGAAAGAGTAGTTAGCAGAGAAGACGGGGAAGTGCTGTGTCATAGAAGAGGAGGCCAGGAAAAGTGAACTGGAAAATATCAGGCTCAAGAAAGAGATTGGTACTATTCAGAAAGAGTTAAAGGACCACATGCTCTGACAGAGAGTGCCGGGGAAAGGAAAAGAGCATTAGGAACAAAAACAGAAGAGCTAAACAAACAGTTGGAAGATCTGTCACAAAAATACACTAAAGTGGAAAACTAGAAAGAGAGACTACTAGAATAAAAAGCCAAAAAGACTGCTGAGATCTTCACCATAAATGTAATGCAGAAACTTCATGTCCCAATGGAACAGGTGGAGGTGGGAAAAATTACCTCTCAATAGCACCTTTGTGAAATTAAGGGAGGAGCTGAAGAGCAAGCAAAGGTGTTGTGAGAAGGAGCAGCAGTTGGCTAGTCAAAGAACTCTCCTGTGACCCTGCCAAAACACTTGCAGGTTAAGGAGCACATTGAGAACTAGAGTGGGATCACGAAAGCAAGTTTGAGAGAAAAGGAGGAGAATAAAATGGAAGAAGACTCCAAGGTTCAGAGTACAATACAGGAAGTAAAGAAACTAGAGACCCTAAGATACAGGGAAACATCTGAGCTGATCACGTAGCTTGGGAGACCACTCTAAAACCAGTTGGTTCTCTAGACCTACTAGTTGTTAAGATTAAAAGAAGAAGCGAACACAATAGTAATAAGTGTGCCAGCACGAAAACTCGCCTCACCCTCCCTGACATAGCACTTCTTCCTGGCTGGTACAAGCAGCCCAATCCAGTCAGGAGCAGCAGCAGCTGTCAGCAGTGGCAAATGACCCAAGACTGGCAGCGTGGCTCCTCTGTCCTGGTGGTTTAAACAGCCTAGCCTAACCTGGAGAAGCAGCGGCAGCTGGCAGTGGTGGCAAACCACCCAGACTCCGGGCACAATGCCTCTTGACACTAACCCACAGGAACAGCCCAGACCAGCCCGGGGCGGCAGCAGTGAATGGGGCGGGGACAGCTGCAGTGAACAACTCCAGATCCGTGACGGTTTGTGCCTCTCCATACTGGTCCGCATAAGGAGCCCAGCCTAGCCTGAGGTAGCAGCAGTGGTTAACACCTGACTGATGGTGGGGTGCCTGGCTTGCATAAGTGGCCCAGCTGATCTTGGAGCAGTGGCAGCAGCTAAGGCAGTGGCAACAGCTGTGGCAGCAACAGCGGCATCAACAGAAGCAGCGAACAACTCCGGACCCATAGTGGGGTGCAGAGCTTCTCCATACTGGTTTTCATAAGCAGCCCAGCCAGGCCAATGATGGCAAAGGGGGTGAACAACCCCAGACTTGAGGCAGGGTGTGGTCCTGAACAACCCCAGAAAAGTCTCATGAACTTTCCGGCCTGGACTGGCTTTGAACCTGAATACACATATCTGAGCCTTCTGAATAGTTAGAATTACAGGCATTCACACCAGCAAGGTCTTATTCTTGCCAACCCCCTATTTTTTTTCTGAAATAGATCATTTCTTAGTTCATACAAGGAATTTAAGCAAATACAAGAGAATCGATATAATACCCTGTATTCTATCTGACCATAGTGGAATCAAACTAGTTCTCAATAATAAGGCATAAAGTAGAAAAAACTTAAACACATGGAAATTAAACAGAACTCAGTTGACCAATACATGGGTCACAGAAGAAATTAAAGAAGAAATTAAAAACTTCCTACAATTCAATGAAAATGAAGAAACATCACAGCAAAATCTATGGGACACACTAAAAGCAGTCCTGAGGAGCAAATTTATTGCTCTCAGTGCACATATCAAGAAAACAAAGACCGGATTGGGAAAGTGGCTCAGTAGTAGAATACTTGCCTTGCATGCATGAGGCCCTGCGTTCGATTCCTCAGCACCACATAAGCAAAAAGAAAAAAAGCCAGAAGTAGCATTGTGGTTCAAGTGGTAGAGTGGTAGCCTTGAGCTGAAGAGCTGAGGGACAGTGCCCAGGCCCAGAGTTCAGGCACCATGACCAGACCCCACCCTCCAAAAAAAAAAAAAAAGAAAAAAAGAAAACAAAGATCAAGTAAACAATCTTATGATGCAACTAAAACTGCTAGAGAAACAAGAAAAATTTGAACCTAAATTTGCTAGACAGAAAGAGATAACAGAAATAAGAGCTGAAATTAATGAGGTAGAGACTAAGAAAATTATAAATAAAATTAATAAAATAAAAAAAAAATTTTAAGAAGTTAATAAAACTGAAGGACCATTGGCAAGAGTAACTAACAAAATAAGAGAGGAGACCCAAATCAATAATATCAGAGATATCCCAGGAAAATTACAACAGACATCCAAGATATCCAAACAATCGTAAAGAAGTAATTCCAGACTCTAATCACAAAGGAAGGAAAACCTAGCAGAGAGGGATAAATTTCTACAGAAATTCAAATTTCTATTCTGCCCTTTCCTTTTCAGCCATGCTTCTCTACCATTTATTGTGGGGGTAGCAGTTCGGTAAACAAACATCTTTTCCTGCCTGAATAGCATGTGGTGTTCTCTTCATTGGCTTCCTAATGAAACCTACCTATTTCATATACCTTACATATGGTGTCATGATTCGGATGTGGTTTTTGAGTCAGAAATGTTAGAATTTCCTAACCACCACTTTTCTGTGAACCAAACTGCCTTGAGACTTTTAACCAATACAATTGCTGGCCTTCACATCCACATCCACATTACTTGTCCAGTCTGGTGAGTGAAACTACTCTCTATGGCTCTCTGTTGGTCAATCTCTCTGCAGATGTGGCACCATGACAGATAGCTCGTATGGCCTTTAGCCGAAAGGCTGGTCACCTATGAAGCTGAGGATGCTAGGTTTGTGGGGCTTGGCCATTTCTCTCTAGAGGTCTCTGTGGAAAGTCGGAATGCTGCTTCTGCCTGGACAGCTCTTCTTCATTCACCAGACTGACTCTCCTACACATTTACTGGGGTGCTGTGAGTCATGCCCGAGCCGTGAAACCCCTTTGATATGCCCCCTGTGCTCTTTGGATAGCCAGAGCACCTAATGTTTTAATACTGTTCTCAGATTTAGACGATTATTGCCTCTGCAATGGTACATGGTCAGAAGTCTGTTTACTTTCAGGTTCTCTATGCTCTCTGCTATTCATGTCCAACTTTCTATATCTCTCCCTTTCTTTTCTACAACTCTGCTATTCATGTCCAACTTTCTATATTTCTCCCTTTCTTTTCTACAACCTTTTGGATTGTGTCCTGAAGAATGGAATATGGGCTGGGTTCCAGGGATCCCCTCCGGGTTCCCTCTCAAAGGCTTGCCAAACTAAGCTTGATTTTTTTGTTTAGGCTTTCTTTGCATTTTTTTCAGAAATTTGCCATCTTGAGTTCACCATCTTGGCCACATGGTTGATTAAGGGTTTGGCCCCACACAACCCTTTCAGCTCCACCAAGCTTACTACTCCTCCAACCACCTATTCTAATGTGCCTTGCTATCAAGTTGCTCTTTTCACAGACCCTGGTAACTGAGGCCCAACCATCTGATGTGATTTGTTAGCAAAGATGTCTAAAAAATATTGTCAAAAAATTTAGGTTTTGCGTTTTGCCTTTTTTGTTTTGTGTTGTGTTCTAGTACTGACAACATGATTCTAAAATATTGGGCATATGTGTCCTAAGATTCTCTCATCTAATGAGTTTTTTCATTGCAGAATATTTGGTCAATTCTTGATAAGGACCAGGTAAGCTCTACTTATTCTATTTGATCTCCTTGTTACTTTAGTTGGAAATAACAAAGGACTTTTGTGGCAAAGATTGCAGTTCAAAGCCAGGCCGGGCTGAAAAATCCCTCAGACTCCATTTCCCAACTAACCTGCAATCAGCCAGGCAGGAAGCATTTGCTCAAGCCTCTTATCTCTAACCAGCAAACACTGCAAGTGGTACTATAACTCAAAGTGATAGAGTGCTAGTCTTGAGCAGAAGTGCTCAGGGACAGTGCCCAGGTCTTGAGTTCAAACCTCCTTGAATACCAACTGGGACAAACCATCCCAGTAACAAGCACCTAGATTCAGCCAGTCTGGGGAACAAGGAAAAATGGAAAGGAGTAAGAGGAGATATTATCACATCATCCATTTTGTGCCTGCACTTTAAAAATTAACCAGAGCCGGGAGATCAACAGAAGTAAGAAGACTGCCCATCTAATGTCAATACCTGTTTAACTTTCAACTGGAAAGGAAGTTATATTCTTGCCTTTGTTACTTGACTTATTCTCTACCTAGTCACCAGATGTCAGAAATAGCTAGCGACATTTGTACCAACATTTTCAGCCCCAAGTCCTTCCTCTTGTTATTTATTTGCTCTATATTATTTTTTTCAGTCCCTCAATGCCTGAGTCTTCTCCAGACTTCATCCAAGAGACTTGTCTCCTCTAGACTTCATCTAAACACTCAATGCCCAAGTGACAGCTGTTTCCTGCTGCCTTCTCCTAGAGGGGACCATATCTCAGCCTTTTACCCCTACTGTTGACACCCGTGAAAACAGGAAGTAGCCAGAGAGAATCTTCGCCCTTTTTCATAATTATCAAAAGGCTGGAATATAAGGTGTGAACAGGGACACCTTCCTCCCTCGTGGCTAAGTTTCAGCCCAGTATCTGTTACATAGGTAACTGGCAGACCTGGAAGCAGTCACTTTCCCCTCCTCTTAGGTCACATCCTGGGCCACCTGTGGTCACATGCCTCCCATCTGATCATAAGAGGGTACCAGATCCTGAGGTCACATCTGGATCCAGTGTGACCACACCTTTCCCCCACCTGGCCACACCTTCTCCTGTTCTTGGCCTAGATAAGTCCTGGTCCAGAGGTGGGTCACCCCTTCCTTTTCAGCCATGCTTCTCCACCATGCATGGTGGGGGAAGCAGTTCGGTAAATAAATTCTTTTCCTGCCTGAAAAAAAAATTGCCCAAACAGAACCAAGAAGAAATAAATCAATTAAACATGTCAATAACCTACAAAGAGATAATAGAAGTAATCAGAAGTCTTCCAACAATAAAAGACCAGGACCTGATGGATTCACTACAGAATTCTATATGGCCTTTAAAGAGGAACTAATTCCCATACTCCTCAAGCTCTTCAGAGAAATAGAAACAGAGGGAGTAATCCTAAACTCATTCTATGAAGCCAATATCACCTTCACACCCAAACCAGGCAAAGACTCAACAAAAAAAGAACTATACACCAATCTCTTTTATTAAGACAGATGCAAAGCTCCTCAATAAAATTGCAGACAACAGAATCCAGAAACCTCACAAAAAGTATCATACATTATAACCAAGTAGGCTCCATCCCAGAGATGCAGGGATGGTTTAACATATGTAAGTTAATAAATGTAATCCATCACATCAACAGATCCAAGGTCAAGAACCACATGAATATCAACATTGATGCAGAAAAGGTTTTTGATGAAATTCAGCACTCATTCATGTTAAAAGTTCTGGAAAAAAAATAGGAATATATGGAACATTTGAAAAGACCATAAAAGCCCTACACGGCAGATCAAAGGCCAATATTATACTTAATGAGGAAAAACTACAACCAATTCCCCTAAAAACAGGAAAAAGGCAAGGATGCCCAATATCTCCACTCTTCTTCAGTATAATTCTGGAATGCTTACCCAGAGCAATAAGGCAAGAAGAAGACATTAAAGGGATCCACACAGGAAAGGAAGAAGACAAACTATCTATTTTTTTTCAGATGGCATTATTTTATAAATTAATGATCCCTAAAGCTCAGCCCCAAACTCTTAGAGCTTATAAACCAATTTGTCAAAGTAGCAGGATACAAAATTAACCCACAAAAATCAGTCGTCTTTCTGCACACCAACAATATACAAGCAGAAATGGAAATCAAGGAAACAACCCTATTCACAATAGAAAAGTATATAGGAATTAAACTAACCAAAGATGTAAAGGATCTATTTCATGGAAAGTGTAAAAGCCTTAAAAAATGAATCATAGAGTGTGAAGACTCAGTGTCTATGTTGAGGGGGCAGAATGATACAGGCTCCAGCCTCAGGATTATCTGAGGACTGTGTTTGGGATTAGGAAAGCTCTTAGCACGCCGGGCTAGAGAGGGAAAATTTTCTCTCTCCCTATCTCAAAACACATGTCACAGACTCCTGGCAGCTGAGGAAGTAGCTCTTCTGCTTGCTTAAGCATAGATGAACAGCTGGTCAAGCATTTTCCTGAGATTGGTGAAGTGGTTTGAGCTTGCTCTAAAATAGTTTAGATAATAATATACCAAGAAATTTTCTCATAGGTCAAGTAAAAATGTATCTGTTGAAATTTTTGTGTGAAGGTCTTCTGACCAAATCTTGGCAAAGATCATACTTGCTTGTCTTTAAATACCTACTAACAATAAAGCACAGCATGCAGTGGCAATTGCTGTTTGCACTCTGCATCCCCTGTGTCCTGGTGATTTCCTGACCCTTACCCAGGGACCCCAATGAACTAGACGTTGACAATTGGCGCCCAAACAGGGACCCTGCATTGTTGAATTCAGGAAGGGATATTCAGGTAAGTACTTTTAATTACAGGGTGATGGGACAAGTTAAGTCTACTCTGTACTTACATATGCTTAAACATTTTCTTTCTGCCTATGGTGTAAATATTTCTTCTTTTGACATAGAAATGTGTATTAATGTAGTTAGGGAATGGAATCCTTGGTTCCCCGATAAAGGAACATTAGATGTTGATAATTGTAAACGAGTAAAGAATAATGAAGAAAGAGCTGTTCGAGAAGGGGAAAAGATTAGATTTTGGTCCTATTAGATTTTGGGCTATTTTACATACCCTTTTTAAAGCTTTGAATGAGGAAACATTAATAGCAGACTTAAAGAAAGAGGCCACCCCATCTATTGTAGATTTACAATTGGACTCTGAGGTTAAGGACGCAATAGATGAGGATGCATTGCAATTAACAGAGAAAAAACTAGAGGTAAAAATGGGCTGAAGTTGGAAGTTGGAAGTTAGCAGAGTGAAAGAAGAACCTGAGAAAGTGAAAGTAAAGCAGCCTTCGGCTCCTCTGCTGGCTGATACAATTTTTACAGCGTCACTCCCTCACGAAACAGAGGACTCAGACAGTGAGTTTGATGATGAAATGCTTATTTTTTCTTATGCTGTAATTCGACCACCCCATATGAACGGTATAGCTCAACCAGCCAGATATGAAAGTGTTGCTGTTTATGATATTGGTAAACTTAAAAAGGCAGTGACTTTGTATGGACCTCAATATCATTATGTTAAGGAATTGCTTAATGGGCTTGCTCGACATTACAATAATTTTGCTCCCGAGGATCGGAAGATGCTTTGTAGAGCCTTGCTTAAGAAACCTAAATACCTACAATGGCAAATGTGGTTTACTGAGTTATGTACAGAAAGGTCTAGACAAAATGCACAGAGCAGTAATCCACGCCTACAGGTCATAACCTTTCCCATGTTGAGTGTAACAGAACAATATGTGGAGGCTCGTATGCAAGTGAACTCTCTAAAAGAGATCCATGAGCAGTTACAAGACAGAGCATGGGAAAGGATTCGGACAGTAGAAGAGCATTATGGCTCTTGGACTAAAGTAATTCAAAAAACTAATAAACCCTGTGTTAAATTTTTATCACAATTAAAATAGCACCTAAAAAATACAAAAAGATACAGTGGTTAAATATTTAGGATATGTTATTTCCAGACAAACAGTGACACCTCAAAAATATCTTTATGACGTGATCAATTACATACGTTAAATGATTTTTAAAAGCTATTAGGAGATATTAATTGGATGCGACCAGCCTTAGAAATTCCTACTTATCAATTACATAATTTGTTTTAATTGTTACAAGGGGAGCCTGATTTACATAGCAAAAAATTTTAACTAAGAAGGCTAAAAATAAATTACAATTTGTAGAGCAAAAAATAAAAAAGAAATGTTTTTACATCGAGTAATGCTGAATCAACCCATAAATTTATATATTTTGGATACATGGAAATACCCAACACGAATTATAGGTCAAAATGAGCTATGATTAGAATGGATTTATACATGGCATAGATTTACAAAGAATATTATGCCTTATGAACAACAGTTGACAGTTATTATTCAACAGGCCAGGCAACGGGTATTTACACTATAGGGGTACGATTTATTTAAAATTATTTTTCCTTTGCCAAAAGACCAAGTAAAATATTTGTTAAACATGTATGAAATGCTACAAATAGCATTAGTAAATTTTAGTGGGCAATTTTCCTATCGTTTTCCCAAAGGTAGATTGTGGGATTGCTTGCATAAACAACAATTTGTCATTGATGATATAATTACCAAGGCCCCTATTCCCACTGCTATTACCGGTTTTACAGATGGCTTGAAAAAAAAAGTGCTTATTGTGCAACAAATAAATATTGGGTACAAACAACTACTTTAGCATCAGTTCAACAATATCAACTTTTGCTATTATTAAGGTGTTGCAAGATTTTGTGGGAGATATTAATATTGTTACTGATTCTGCCTAAGCTGTAGTAGATGTGACTAATATAGTCACTGCTATTACCTATTCATCTAAACCCCAGCTAACTCAGTTATTTAAACAATTACAAGCATTACTGCAACAACGTAAAGCCAAAGTATTTGGAACTCACATTAAGGGTCATTCTTCATTACCTGGGTACCTTGTATATGGCAATAATCAGGTTGATAAATTAGTTAGTTTTGCTTCTGCTGAACAGGATCATGCTCATTTACATACAAATGCTGGCCATTCACATATGCATTATAAAATACCTTATTCTCAAGCTAAACAAATTATTAAAAGGTGTCCTATCTGCAGACCAATGCATTTGAGAGTTGTACCTGTTAGAGTAAATACTCGAGAATTACCACCTAACAAGCTCTGACAAATGGATATAACCCATGTACAAGCCTTTGACCATTTTTCGTTTGTACATGTTACAATAGATACTTATTCAAAATTTGTTTGGGCTTCTGCCCTTATAGGAGAAACTGTTAACCATGTAATAGAATACTTCTTGGAAGCTTTTGACATTATGGGAGTGCTTGCCAAAATAAAGATTGATAATGGACCAGCCTAAAAATATCAAATTTAAAAGATTTTGAGAACTTTATGATGTGGTACATATTACAGGAATAGAATATAACCCCGAAGGACAAACTAGTATTAAACGAGTTCATGGCACACTAAAACAACAAATTAAAAAATTAAAAAGGAGGAAAAGGTTGGATGAAGGTATGAATAATTTGTGGTTTTCCATGCAAAAACCTAAAATAATTTTACATCAAGCTCTTTTTGCTCTTAACTTTTTAAACTTACCAGAAGGAGATATTTTAACTAGAGCTGAGCGCCATTTTGAACAAATATCACAAAAACATTATTTAAATGCTCCCACATGGATTAAGATTACATTGAAAGCAGAATGGCAACTAGGAACATTATTACATAAGGGGTGAGGATAGAGTTTTGTGTCTACACAGGATGGCAAACAATACTGGCTTCCTGTACGATGGATATAGACGCGGCCCAGTGAGGACAGCCCCATATCCTGCAAGAATTCGTCCACCAGTTGAGGAAGAATAAATCACCACTGCCCGCCTGGGGGCAGGTTTAAAAGTTGACTGGAGAAGGACAAATGATGTAACAACACACTGGTAAACCTGTCACAGGTGAGAACTTGTTCTGGCCATGTGTGCCCTGCTTACTGTGAATCCTGTCCATGCTAATGCTAATGTAAGTTATTGGGCCTTTGTTCCTAACCCTCCTTTTTTGGAACCTGTTGTTTGGGGAGACATGGATATAACCGTCTATACTGTTCCTGCTGTTTTATCTCCTCCTTGGAATAATTTGACATTTTACAGTAAGGATAATGATAGCTTTTTAAATTTTACTTACTATACTCATTCCTTGCCTGTTTTTCTGGAGCCTCCTCCATGTTTACTTATGAATTGGCAACATTGGGTTTTACCTGGGAAACACACTTCCAATTCTAAAACACAGCTGCAGTGATTAACTACTTAGTCCATTAATAGTAGCTGGGAAAGAGTCACCTTTGATGGCGAGTTATCCTTATCAATGTGCCCTGATTTTACTTATATTGATTTAAAATATCAGCCTTTTGTGTGGCAAGAGTGTAGAGGAACATTTGGGAAAATGTTCAATAATTGTATTAATTGGGGAACTTTTGGACAATTTATTAACACATGTTCAGAATGAAATATTACCAGATGTGATTTATCAAATGTCACTAGGATGCCGGATGCCATTAATGGATCGCTTACTGGAGCTCGATTGATGGCCTGGGGAGATGGGGGCATTACAGATGCTCGATGGCCTTTCATGTCTGTACCCACTGCTGATCAAACTCATCTTTAGAAGATCGCATCGGCGCTGAAACCCATGATGCTACCAAATGGATTGTTTTCGGGGATGCCGAACTCTGCATCCACTTATAATTTTACTTTGTACAAATCTTATAATGTAACTGCTTGTGTGCCTCTGCCTTATGTATTTTAAGTGGGAAATTTTACATTTTATCCTACTATTTTTTGTTTTAATTGTCCCCTGTATTCTTGCATTAATTCCTCTCTTAATTTTAATGACAGTGATAGTATTATGATTTTCCACAAAGAACTCATATTTGGCTACCTGTTAAATTAGGAAGAGAATGGTCCCAAAATCCTTTGGATAGTGTTGTTATTGAATTTTTTACCAAACTACTAAAACGTACAAAACGTATGATTGGAGCCATTATAGCTGTGATTTTAATCGAAATTGCTATTACCACTGTTGCTGCGGTGTCTGGAATTGACCTACACACTTCCTTATAAACTAAACACTTTGTGAAAGAATGGCACCGGGATTGACGTAAATTGTGGGTCTTACAGGCAAAAATTGATGCTCAATTACAAACACAGATTAATATTATTAAACAGACAGTGGGATTAGGAAAGAGTTAGGAAAGAGTTAGGGGTTAGGAAAGAGTTATTGGTTTTGGAGAAACAGTTATTGTTAAAATGTGATTGGAATTCTACTACCTTTTGCATTACTAATGTAAAATATAATAAATCTATACATGATTGAAATGGATTACAGCAGTATTTATCTGGAAATTCTACTGCTGCTCAATTGATTGCTCAGTTACAATTTAATGTACATGATATTTTTTGTAAACAATTTGCCAATGATGATGCTTCTAATATTGCTGATACATTTATTAAACAGTTGGAAGGATTGGATCTGAAAAGAATACTACAAACCATGTCACATACTGCTAATGGTATGGGAATTATGATTGTGATTATTCTGTTTGCACTTGTGCTGTTATATTTGATTTTTATGAACCCAATGCAAGCTTCATGATAACCCTGTGGAAAGCTTTACTTTTAAAACAAAAGAAAAAAAAAGGAAATTGTGAAGACTCAGGGTCTATGTTGAGGGGGCAGAATGATACAGGCTCCAGCCTCAGGATTATCTGAGGACTGTGTTTGGGATTAGGAAAGCTCTTGGCACGCCGGGCTAGAGAGGGAAAATTTTCTCTCTCCCTATCTCAAAACACATGTCACAGACTCCTGAAAGCTGAGGAAGTAGCTTTTCTGCTTGCTTAAGCATAGATGAACAGCTGGTCAAGCATTTTCCTGAGATTGGAGAAGTGTTTTGAGCTTGCTCTAAAATAGTTTAGATAATAATATACCAAGACATTGTCTCATATGTCAAGTAAAAATGTATCTGTTGAAATTTTTGTGTGAAGGTTTTCTGACCAAATCTTGGCAAAGATCATGCTTGCTTGTCTTTAAATAACCACTAACAATAAAACACAGCATGCAGTGGCAATTGCTGTTTGCACTCTGCATCCCCTGTGTCCTGTTGATTTCGTGACCCTTACCCAGGGATCCCAACACACTAGACCTTGACAATAGAGGATACCAGTAATCAAAAGATTTCCCGTATTCCTGGATAGGCAGAATTAATATGGTGAAAATGGCCATACTGCCAAAATTAATAAACACATTCAATGCTATTTCCAATAAAATTCCAGTGGCCTACTTTTCTGAAATAGAGAAAATAGTCCAAAAATTCATATGGAACAACAAAAGACCTAGCAAAGCCAAAACAATTTTAGGCAAAACAAAGAATGCAGGAGAGATCATGATACAGGACTTCAAGCTATACAATAGAGCCATATTAACAAAGACAGCTTGGTACTGACACAAAAAGAGACCCAAAAATAAATGAGACAGGTTAGAGGAACCAGAAATATAGCCACATTTGAACAGTCAGTTGATATTTGACAAAGGAGCCAAAGACATACAGTGGAAGAAACACAACCTCTTCAACTACTGGTGTTGGGAAAATTAGCCACATGCAGAAAACTAAAAGTGGATCCTAGCCTATCACAATGCACTAACATCAACTCAAAATGAATTAAAGATCTTAACATCAAGCCTGAAACTCTGAAACTACTGCAGGACTGAGTATGAGAGACACTTGAACTTATAGGCATAGGCAGGAACTTCCAGAACAGATTTCCAGGGTCACTACAAATTTGAGAATGACTTGATGGTACTACCTTGAAATAAATAGTTTCTGCACAGATAAAAAAATAGCAATCAAACTAGAAAGAAAGCCAAATAATTGGGGAAAATATTTACCAGCAATTAACTTGCCCATGTAATTGTAACCCCTCTGTACAGTTTTTTCACAATAAAAATAAAATAAAATAAATATTTGCCAGCAATATATTAGACAAGGGTCTAATAGCCATTATATATGATGAACTTAAGAATCTAACTCTTCATAAATCTAACAAACCAATCTTAAGATGGCCAAGGGAGCTAAACAGATAGTCCTCAGAAGAAGAGAAAAAAAACAGCAAAGAAACACATGAGGAAATGTTCATAATCCATGGTTTTAAAAGAAATGCAAATAAAAACAAATCTGAGATACCACCTTACTCCATTCAGAATGGCCCACATCCTAAATTTAGCTAATGACAAATTCTGGAAGGGATGCAAAGAAAGAGAAACATTACTGCATTGCTGGTGGTAATGTATATTAATACAACCACTTTGGAAAGCAGTCTAGAAGAACCTCAGAAAGCTCAATATCGACCTCTCCTATGAACTGGTCATACCACTCCTAGGCATCTACTATGAACAACAGGAACCAGTATACAAAGACACACACCTCATTGATTATTGCAGCACTGTTCACAATAGCCAAGATTTGGAAACAATCCAGATGAGCCACTACTGATAAGTGGATCCAAAAATTGTAGTACCTATATACAATGGAACACTATGCAGCCTTTAAAAAGGACAAAATGATGGCATTTGCAGGGAAATGAATGGAACTAGACCAAATTATTTGAGTGAGGTAAGCCAAGAACAACAAGACAAATGGCACAGGGTCTACCTGATATGTGGAGGCTAAAGCCAAAATGCAAGAAGTTATGACAAAGTAAACAGGACTCGAGAAACAAAAGACAGCCACTCATTTTGTTGTATCACCATTAATGACCCCATGTTCTTGACCATGTACAGGGTTGAAATATGCACGCAATGGAGGGAAGCCAGGAGGAGGAACACAATAAGTGGAAAATGGAACAACATACAACAAAGTGGCCCATCAGCTGCACTGGACATAGAAGAAAAATAACTAAGCAACCCAAACACAGTGATGGGAAGGGAGGAATGAGTGGGAAAGAGGGAAAGAGGGAAAGAGGGAATAGCCTACACTAAGCAAAAGGAAAAAATGTAAACATCATCTGAGGTGGGAAAAATAATTTGGATTGTCAAAGCTCATATAATTAACAAACTTTAGACCATGATAACAATAATTTGCCTTGTCAAGGTTAAAAAGTGTTTGTGACTTTACTAAGTATCACAATTCCACAATACTGTGAAATATGTGAAATATATGTAATCACCTATCTCGATTTTTTCAAAACGTGTGAGAAGGGAAGGGTTATGAAGGATGAGTGATAATGTTGTCAGACACCTTGTATTCATGTACTGTTTTGTAGGATGGGAACTTCTTTGTAAAACTACTTATAGATAATAATAATAAAAACTGTGTAAAAATAAATAAACATTAGGTTGACGATAAAATAAGTTCAAATATAAAATAAGAAATTAAATCCAGTTGGAAGGAAAATTTCTTTGGGGAGAGTAATGTAGTGTATTCTATAGCAAGTCTCACTTCAGCATTAAATTCAAAAGCTAGACCTCAAGTAAATGAAATAAACTAAGAAATTGAGTTGAAAAAAGAAAAAAAAGAAACTCCACCCACTCTTCCTAGCCTGGACAGCTGGTGTGTGTAAAACTGCATCATACTCCTGAATTGGAACCGAAGAAGCAAGGACCTTACTTGGTCGTGCTAACTTCACTGTTGCCTATTATATTAGCACGAAAAACAGCATTAGATACATCAGTCTCTAGTGAAATAGGCAGTGGACCCATATAAAGAGAAGGCTACAAGATGGACTGTGCAGACACTCCGAGGGTCCCTTAAGGATAAGACTTACTAAGTGTTAATTAGTAATAACTAGTGTGTTTTTATAATTTACTTGTTTAAAATTAAATTTACATTTTAAGCCTGTTCAGTGGGTGGAGAGATGGGAATTTTTAGGATTTGGTAAGAAGGAATCAAGGATTTGATTTGACATGAAAACCAGTAGGGGATGTATAAAGCAGCAAAGCCCTAATAATCAGCATGACCCACTAATCAATGTGGCCCCATGTCCTGGCCCACAGGAGTGCATGGGTCATGCCACAAACGGGGACAGGGCATGCTGCTGGAGGGGGTAGGATGTCATTCTCAAATGAGCTGTGAAGAAGTTACTGAGGAATGTGCAGTTCATGAAGTGATGGTTGAAAACTGTTAGGCAAGAGACCCACTGGGTCTGAGAGGGGTTCAACCTATATATAGGCTGCATGGTCAGCGCAATGGAATTGGAGAAAATCAAGTGAAGACCTTGAAGGAAGGAGGTGGTGAGATAGCAGGAGGAGAAAGACTTGGGAGGAGAGGAATTTGAGGGAGTGCAGGAGGAGAAGGATGCCAATTGGCCACCAGGCCAGAGAAGTGTAGGCCTGTGGATAGTGGAGAGGCCTAAAGAGAAGAAGGAAGTGATGGAAGGGAAAAAGGGAAATGAAGGACATGTCTATAAAGAAGGAGGGAGTAAGAGAAAAAGGAAAAAGCCTTACCTATTGAAGTGTGGAGTTTCGAGATGATAATGTGGGGGGTTGGTGGTTTGCACACTAATTAACTATGTGCAGGGTTGCCCATTGGAGGTCTGAGATTTGGTGTTTGGGGCTGGCTTGTCAATGTGTGTACAGCCCAGGACAAGGTAAATGCAGGCCCATTACTAGCATAAATAAAGTTATCCTCAATGTGCCTTATTAGATTGTCTTGTGTTTTGTGCAACATATGTATACGAGTTTACAAGTTAATAGTGTCAAAGGCCATGAATTTTGTAAAATGTTATAAGGTCATAATAGGTTTGCAATACCCAATGGGACAATGATATCACAATGGCAATATGATGTCACAATATCAAGTCATAATAATATTTTGATGTCATAATTAGTTGGTGATGCCATAATGGTGGTGAGGTCACAATAGGTTTATGATGTCACAATGGATTGATGATGTCACAATGACATGCTAGACTTCAATTTTCCTTTAACAAATGTGAATATAAAGCCAGAATGGGATTGTGAGATCTACAAAGTTATGCATTATCCCAAACGTTATGAACTCCCAACAAGTATGTAATGTCACAATGGATTACAATGTGCATGATATCTGACAAAGTGATGACATAATTTTCATGATATCAGAGTGCATTTCTAATATCACATGTCATACCTGAAATAAGTAAAAAACAGATTATCAGATCAAAAAGGGTTTATGTATCACAAGGGCATCATGTCAAATTTATGAGGAGAGGACTCGTTAATGATGTCACACTGGTGATTCTGATTCGAAGGGTTTGTAATATAACAATGGTATAACTGATCTCAATTGTTAGACCACAATGAATACATAGGTAAACTAATGAATTTTTTTGTCACAAAGGCCATATGCTGTTTCAAAGATGCTAAGAGGTCATAACTGATTAAAACGTCACAATGTGCTGGTGATGTCACAATGGCAATGTGATGATGCAATAGGTTTGTGATATCACTGGGGTCATGAGGTCAACCATGGAATATGGATGTCATTATGAGTTTGTAATATTACAATCACATGTCTGATTTCAATTGCTACTAGTTTACAATGAGGAAAAGAGTTCAAGGAAGGAGATAGAAGTCCTAAAACCCATGAGTTTTCTAACATGTGATGTCATAATAGGTGTGTGAAAACAGAATGGTAGAGTAATATCACAATGTCAATATGATGTCACAATATCATGTCATAATAAAGTGTTAAGGGAGTTCTGAGGAAGATGGTGGAGGAGAAGCTGGAAACTAAAAAGCTTTCTCATAGATAGCAGTTTTAGTGTTCCAGTGAACAGTCCTAGGGTAGAGAATCACACCAAATGTGCCATCACAATACAGAGAGTGTGTCCAGAAAGGGAAAATCCAGTCATGGAGACAGATCTGAGCACTTGCTAGTAGCCGTGGCTGCTGTGGCTGCAGCAGCAGCAGCAGCGGCCATAGCCATCATCCCTACAACAGAGAGATCCCAGGACAAAGGTGCCAGACACAGCGGACAGGGGATTCTACTCAACACCAGCAAGAACTGAGAAGGAGCAGATACCTTCATCCTTCAGATTGCAGACCAGAGAGTGCCCAGGAACTAAGATACTGACAGGAGTAGAACCCTGAAATCCTCACTCCTTCTCAGGGAGCAGAGGTGGGAATGCCAGCCCTCTCCCCTTCCACCACTGGAAATCTCCATCTTTGATATTGACAAAGGCCTGGCTGAGCAGGTAGCTACAACTCAGCCCTTTGAAGAAAACAAAAGAGTCATTTTGCAAATCACAGGAACTAGAAGGGACCTGCCAGGCTCAGTTCCACCCAGGGGAAAGTCACCCCGCCCAGGCAGAGAGAGCTCTGTCCTCAGAGAAGTGACTTTCTTCACCGTGTAAACAGAGGCAGAGTCTGTCCCTCCCTACAGAAGCCTAGACAAACAATTGAAATTCAGTAAACATAAATCCTGAGAATGACTCAAAGCTGGACTCTGTGTCTCAGGAGCTAGCCCCTCAGGGAAAAGCTACTGTTTGTTGAAAGGCTTCAAATCTACACAGAACCTAGCCTCATCACAGCTTCTCCAAACTAGAGGAAATTGCCATTTCCCTCTTTTCGGATACTCAAAGCAGATCTCCCTCCCATTGAACTAGCCTGGGAGGAGGAACACAAAATCCTGCCTAACACAGAGCATTTTCTGCCCAAACAAACTGACTTAAGAAACCAGTCAAGCTATAGGAAAACCAAACACCACAAACAGACCAGAGACTCGAGGAATAGACTGGTTATGGACACAGGGGAGATACAGGTTCTTCCCATTCCCCGCCCCAGTAAAAAAAACTCAAAAAACCAAAGACCTCTTTTATGATTTTTTTAAATTTTCATTTTTAAAGTGTTTTCTGTAAATATTTTTCTCATAATTTTTTTTTTGGTGTATGTGTGTGTGTTTAATATCTTTTGAACTTTTGGTCCTTTTTATTGTTTTCATATTTTCTCTTTCTTTTTTGCATGACTTAATTGCTGTTCCGCTCATCCCCAGATATATGCCTGTTGTCAATTATTACACCTTATCCCCCATTTTGTACATAATTAATACAGAAATTTATTACTCAATTCACAACCTCTTAGGCTTAAATTCTTTACGAGCATTCTTATCTCTTTATACCTACATAATTTTCTAGTAACCAATATAAAAAATTATTTTTTAATTTTTCATGTCTCCTTCTCTCCTCCCCTCTTCTCGTCCTATTCTTTTCTTCTCTCAATATCATTTCTTTAAACTTACATAAATTGTGTTTCACTTCTTAAACTTGAATTTTTGTTTTCCCATTTTTCTTTAAAATATCTCTCCTATAATTCTGCCCAATCCATTTCCCTCTCAGACATTAGGACTTGGTTCAATTTACTCTCCTTTAATCTGTCCACATCCCTCTAGTCCTATTTTTCCACACATTTCTACCTAAAGCTAATAATTTCTGGTTTGCCAAATCCTTCTTTGCTGTTTGTAACCCATTAATCCATGGTTGTTTGATGTTGAATAGATTGTATCTGTTGAACTATATTGTATTTGAAGCCATTTTGATTGTGCGACTACAGGACTCTGGTTGATGCTTACCTTAAAATAATATTCTAGCACAAAATTGGTGTTACTTTCATACCAAATTGGCACAATAAGCTGGAAGAACACAAGAAAAATGGCAAGTCCAGGTGTCTGAACTCCCACTCATGACAATCAGTTGACAGAACAGTTAATGAATAATTCAGAGGAGAGTTATCAAAAGCTCTACAAACACTGCTAGTAAACATGGTGAATGAAATAATTGAAAACTTGCAAAGGACTCAGTGTGAGTATGATAGAGAGCGAGAGGAGGCAAACAAAAATTAATACAGGAATCTTGTGAGCATTAGGGAGCTACTTAAAGATTAAAACAGGAATTGCATAAGCAGGTTGAGAACAGTTAAAGAGAAATACAGGGATAACATGAGAAGGCTGAAAACAGTCATAGAGAATTACAGGAATTGTGTGAATGTGAGGAAACTTATCAAAGTGTAATACAGGAATTGAGAGAGTGGGATGAGATTAGACGAAGATCAATACAGGCATTTATGGAATTCATAAACAGACAGCTGAAACAATTCAGAGAGACCACAAAAGGAATGATGAATGGAGCCCAACAGAAGGAATGGGAGTCCAAGGAAACAATAACCAATCAACTAAGTGATTTGAGAATAAACACTGAACATCAAATTAAGCAAGTAAAGTTCAAACAATATCTAAAACAAATCTCCAACAAAGAATTTGAAGCCATCAAAGCAAACCAATTAGAAGGAAAAGAAATAAAAAACAAAGTAGAAAGATTGACAGTAAGTTAGACCATGCAGAATATCGAATCTCGGGGATTGAAGAGAGCCTGGATATTATAGAGAAAGAACATACAATTATCCAAGACAAATCCTAGAAATATGATCTATTCAACACTTGGGAGACACCATCAGAAGGCGAATGTGAGGATACTGGGTGTAGAGGAGCACCTAGAGACAGATGTTAATGGTCTAGGAAATTTATTTAACAGAATCCTAGCAGAGAACTTCCCAAACATGCAAAAATATTGGCCTATTCAGATACAAGAAGCTTTTAGAACCCCATGTAGACTAGACCAAAACAGAACATCCCACCGTCATATTGTAATCTGCACAGGATCAATTCAGACCAAGGAAAGGATCCTTAAAGCTGTCAAGGAGAACAGATCAGTCGCCTCTAAAAGGAAAACAATTAGAATAATCTCAGATTTCTCAGCAGAGATGAATAAAGCAAGAGCTTGGCATGATGTATGCCATGCCCTAAGGATAGTAAGTATCAGCCAAGAATACCGTTCCCAGCTAAACCCTCCTTCATAACCGAAGGTCAAATAAAAAGAGTCCATTTCAAAGAAAAATTGAAACAATAAATCTCCACCAAACCAGCTGTACAAAAGATACTTAAAGGTGTCCTACTCATAGAAAATGAACAAGACCACAGTAAAGGGTGAGAACTGCATTCAAGGGAATAAAATTAGAACTCAACACCAAAAGCCACAAATGAAGTCCTGTAACACATGGAGGTTGAACAACACACTGTTGAATCACAAATGGGTCATGGAAGAAATTAGAAAGGAAATACAAATGTTCATGATATTCAACAAAAATAAACACACAAATTACCAGCTCCTCTGGGACACAGCAAAGGCAGTACAGAGAGCTGTGATTTCCTACATCAATAAATTAGAGAGATCTGAAACCAACAATTTAATAAGACATCTGAACCTCCTTAAAAAAGAGCAGCAAAGATAAACCCCAATCCAAGAAATGGAAAGAAATAATTAAAATTAAATCAGAATTAAATGAATTAGAATCCAAAAACACCATATAAAGAATCAACAAAACAAAGAATTGGTTCTTCAAAAAAAATTAACAAAATTGATAGACGCTTAGCAATTCTTACCAAAGAAGACAAGACACCCAAATAAGCTCAAAGATGAGAATTGAAACATCACCACAGAAACAACCAAGATTCAGAACACTGTAAGGGAATACTTCTCAAACCATTATGCTAATAAGTTTGAGAACCTGGCAGAAATGGACATTTTCCTAGCTAATATCGACTTGCAGAAACTCAACAAAGATGAGATAAATCAAGTAACATGACCATAAGAAGCATAGAAATAGAAAGAGCAGTAAGAAACCTCCCATCTAAGAAAAGCCCAGGACCAGATGGATTTAAAAAGGAATATTACAAGGCCTTCAAACCAGAGCTCACACGAATACACCAAAAACTCTTCAATGAAATTGACAGAGAAAGTTCGCTACAGAAATCTTTCTATTAAGCCATCATAATCCTCATCCCAAAGCGAGGCAGGGACTCATCAAAGAAAGAGAACTATAAACCCATTTCTTTGATGAACATTGATGTAAAACACCTCAACAAAATTTTGGCCAATAGACATCAACATTTCATCCAAAAACTCACACACAACGATCAATCAGTATTTATTTCCGTGATGAAAAGTTGAATCAATATATGCAAATCAATTAATGTAACTCATCACATCAACAAGAGCAAGGGTGAGAAAGACATTGTTATCTCAATAGATGCAGTGAAAGCATTCGACAAGATCCAACACCCCTTTATAATGAAGGCTCTGGGAAAACTATGAATCCAGGGAACATTCCTCAATACAATAAAGGCTTTATATGACAAACCTACAGCCAGCATTATACTTAATGGTGAAAAACTAAAGCCATTTTCTCTTAGGAAGGAGACAAGGATGTCCACTCTGCCTGCTTCTCTTCAATCTAGTATTAGAATGACTATCTACATCAATAAGAAAAGATACACATAAAAAAGAGATCCAAATAGGGAAAGATGAAGTAAAATTCTCCCTCTTTGAGATGACATGATCTTGTATTTAAAAAATCCCATGGACCCATTCAGAAATTACTCATGATGATTCAAAACTTTGGCAAATTAGCAGGGTATAAAATTAACTCTCAGAAATCAATGACTTTTTTGTATGCCAACAATGAGAAAAGCGTGGCTGAAATTAGGAAAGCAACTCCATTCATAATACTCCACAAAAAATAAAATACCTAGGAATTAACTTAATCAAAGAAGTGAAGGATCTTTATGATGAAAACTTTAAAAGGAAATCAAATCAGAACTTAGAAAGTGGTAAAAAAAAAAAAAAAAAAAAAAACTCCCATGCTCCTGGATTAGAAAGATCAACATCATGAAAATGGTAATACTTCCCAAGGCTATCTACAAATTCAATGTGATCCCTATCAATATTCCAAACTCATTCTTCAAGGAAATAGAAGAAGCAATCCAAAAATTCATATGGAACAATAAAAGATCCCGAATAGCAAAAACAATCCTCAACAGAAACAACAGTGCTGAAGGAATATCAATACCAAATTTCAAACTGTACTACAAAACCATAGTAATCAAAACAGCTTGGTACTTGCACAAAAACAGATCTCAGGATCAATGGAATAGAATTGAACACCCAGAAAATGAACACACAGATCTATAGTCACCTAATCTTGAAGAAAGGAGCTAAAAAATAGAATGGAAGAAAGCCTCTTTTGTAAATTGTGTTTGCAAAGTTGGTTAATCACTTGTAGAAAACTAAAGCTACATCCTTATATATCACCCTGCACCAGAATCAATTCCAAATGAATCAAAGACCTCGGAGTCAAAGCAGACACTCTAAAAACTTTACAGTACAAAATAGGAGATACTCTAGATATCCTTGGAACAGGACTAAATTTTCTTAATAGATACCCATAAACACAACAAATCAAAGAAAGGTTGGACAAATGGGATTGCATGAAATTGCATAGCTTCTGGAAGGCAAAGGACAAAGCTCTCAAGATCAATAGAAAGCCCAGGGATTAGGAGAAGATCTTCACTAGCCATAAAAGGGACAATGGTCTCATATCTATAATATACCTGGAACTCAAAAAATTAAATCCCCCAACTACAAATCCTCAAAGAAACCACTGCCCAATAAATAAGTGGGCTAAAGACTTACAGAGAATCTTCTCCGAAGAGGAAAGTATGATCGCCAATAGACACATGAAGAAATGCTCACCCCCATAGCCATAAAAGAAATGCAAATCTAAACAACACTGATATACAACATCACTCTAGTTAGAATGGCTATAATCAAGAACTCTAATAATAACAGATCCTGAACGGGATGTTGGTGAGATTGTAAACTTGTTCAACCACTTTGGAAAGTAGTATGGAGGTTCCTCAAAAGACTCTACATAGAGCTCCTTGATGACCCAGCAATCCCACTTTTGACATTTACCTAAGTGATCACAAACAAGAACCATACTAAAACTACCAGCAAAACTATGTTCATTGCAACATTATTTACCATAGCTAAGATATGGAACAAACCCAGATGCCCCTCAGTAGATGAATGGATCAAGAAAATATGGTATATATACACAATGAAATTCTATGCCTCCATCAGAAAGAATGACATTTCCCCATTTGTTAGGAAATGGAAAGACTTGGAAAAAATTAAGTGAAGTAAACCAGACCCAAAGAAATATAGGTCCTATAGTTTCCCTTATTTGTGATAACTAGTATATGTCTGAGTCAAGCAGAAAAGGTCAGATAAGTTGGTGTTAGGGAAATGAACCCTAAGATATATATTCAAATGTTTTTTTTTCTTTCATGAGATTGTTTTTTAACACATTTATAAGATGATTTCTCTGTTGCTTTTTATGTCCCTCCTCACTGTATTACCCCTGCTTTCACAGTATTTGATGTCTGTATAATTTGTGGAGGGGAAGGGAAAAAACAAATCGTTTAAATAGGGATACAGGTGGACCCATTTCAACAATGAGATGTAAAAGTCGTTATGTCGAAAATGAACTTTACAAATTTGGTGGGGGGAGGATGATGGGGGTGCGGGAGGAGGATGGGAAGGGATGGGAAGGGGAAACAAAGGAGGAGGCTACAATGTTTGATAAGAAATGCACTCATTATTTGCTCATGTAATTGTAACCCCTCTGTATAGTACTTTTCACAATTAAAAAGATAAATCAGTCATACTGATTCTGTATTTATTGTAAATGTTGATTTTTTCATTAATTATTTCCTTTAGTTTGCTATTTTTAAAACATTGTGTTAAATGATGTATAACTTGGTAACTAATTTTGGATGCCTCCTTAAATTTTGTTGTGAGTGTAATGTCTCACTTCCGTTCCTAACCCGTGAAATGATGTTGATTACAAAACAATTCTAATAGCCACTGTTTATAATACACAAAATCTCATAAGCATGACACCAAAAGCATTGGTTAACATTTGGATATCAGGGTCTCATGACTGATGAGGCCTATCTGCATGAGTATCATTGTACCTAGATACCTCAGCCTAAATTCAGCCACTGTTTAAAAATGTTTATATCTTTGTCACCCATCAGAGATTAAGTCTGAATATAAAGCCTAAGGAAAATGATAAAGTAAGAATTTAGCTTTTCTGGATATAAAATAACAATATGCATCATAGAGCAACTCACTGGTTTAATGTCAACCTATTTCTCCAAAACATTCTAAGTATTTCCTTAAAATGTGTATTATTCTCTTGAAAGGAATGGGGAATGTGAGAAGAGGACTAACCAAGCATTGCCTTCAAATATACGTAATTTGGATGTACCTCTACAATTCGCTTTAAGCATTACTGATAAAATATGTTTAAATAATTGATTTTCTGGTCAGATATAATATATCCTAGTTTCATATACTAAACTACATTCAGAAAATGGTATATACCGATTAACTAAAGAAAGTCCTGGAAGAAAAAATGGCATCTCTATACTATGTGATGCCCAATTCTTAGGTATTTCATCCTGCCTCCATTTAATGAATTTGATTGTTTAAATCCTTCATAATTTAGTAATTAAAATCGATCAGTGTCCTATAATATAATTGTGTATGATTTTATCCTAGAATGATTCAAGGAGTGCCCATTCAATCAGGACAAACATCACATTCCATTGGTATTCATATGGATAGGAATGAGTTTCTTAGGCTCTCCTGCCATTTGAAGGTGGCAGGATCAGGATTCGAAATGTGAGCTCCAGCTCCCACTACTTAAACCTGAGAATAGGGAACTCACCTGTCTGTCCAAGAACATCAGCAAGAGCAGTGATAAGGCAGGCACAAGTGTCTCTCAGCATTCCTCCTTGATACTTATAAGGCTGTGATAGGAGGATCATGGTCAATGTCACCCTAGGCGGAAATGTCCTTGAGCCCATTTTCCTACTTCAGTGCCAACAAAACAGAAGTTGGGGCGTATGGCTCCAGTTGTAAGAGGCTAGCCTTAAGCAAAAGCAGCTCATCGACTGTGCCCAGATCCTTAGTTCAAGATCTGGAACTGGCAACAAACAGATATACAGAACAATCTGTGCAGCCATCCAGGTAAAACAGGTGACCCTCAGCAGCCTTTATTTACATTTTATGCTGAGGCCAATGCAGGAACAAGCACAAACCAGGCAGGGAAAGGGAAGATGAGGTTTCTTAGAAGTAATCAATATTCAGAAAATTAAACTTTGGAACATAAAATGGTAGCATAAAAACTACCATTAAAAAAAGATGAAGGGGATGGGAATGTGGATTACTGAGAGTCATTTCCTTCCATGCAAGAAGACCTGGGTTCGATTCCTCAGTAGCACATACACAGAAAAAGCCAGAATTAGTTCTGTGGCTCAAGTAGTAGAGAGCTACAGACAGTGCCAAGGCCTTGTGTTCAACCCAAGAACTGGCAAAGAGATAGCTAGGTATATAGGTACGTAGGTAGGTAGGTAGATACATAGATACATAGATAGATACATAGAAAGATGAGAGATGAATCTGGTTTTGGATGTCAGGAGGAAAGAAGGGCTTTCATAACTGTTTTCTACCTTCAAATACAATGTTACCCTGGAGTTCTTCCTGCTAACAAGGCTAGGGCTCAGATCCTGAGAACTTCATTTGAACCCAGGATGGGTCAATAATATTTCTTTCCTGCTTCTATACCTGGAGAACTCTAAGAACATTTAGAGTGCAAGTACTTATCACCAACGGAAACACAGGAAACTCTTGAACTTCTGACATTTCAGCAGTGGAAGCCTGAGTGTCATAATCATTCCTGCCCTGGCTGGCTTCACCCTGTGATCCTGAGACCTCAGCTAGGATGACAGGTGTGAGGTACTGGTGCTCCGCTAGGTTCAGAACTATAATGACATTGACAATACAAGTCAAGGCTCATCATAAAGGGTTTGGGGAGCATATTAAGCCTTTCAACAATGGACCTTTCAGAACCCTGTAGGACACAATGTTGTAATTCTAGAGTCTGAGAGACTGGGCATATGGATGTGCTACACTTGAACTTGGAGCTCTGACTCCAATTCAGGTGTACATCAGCGTTCATTTCCAGAGAATGTTCTCCTAATCAGCAAATAGGAAAAGTAATTTGATTGACCCTCACTTTTTTCCAGTTGTCTGTCTAGAACTCAAACCTGGGCACTGTCCCTGAGCCCTTCAGTTCAAGATGAACACTCTACCACTTGAGTCATAGTGCCACATGTGGTCTTTATGTGGTTCATTGAAGATAAGAGTCTAACAGGCTTTCCTTGCCTAGGCTGTATTTGAACTGTGGTCTTCAGATCTCAGTCTCCTGAGAAGCTAGGTATACAGTTGTGAGCCACTGGCATCTGGCCTATTGTTTCTACTCTCCTGGGGCTTGATCTTAGGGTATGGGTACTGTCTCTGAGCTTCTTTTTCTCAAGGCTAGCGCTCTACCACTTGAACCACTCCACAGCTTCTAGGTTTTTCTGAGTATGTGGCACTGAGGATTCAAACCCTGGCATTCATGCATGCTGAGCAAGCTCTATACCACTAAGCCACATTCCCAGCCCCACCCTTAAAATTTTATCCCACAACTTGCCTATCCTCAAGAAAAGGCTTCTGAGTGTAAATCATCTAAAGAAATCCCTTAGGAAGTTGTCAAAAGATAACTAAGACAAAGCTCACACTTGGGAGAGACTCTAAAGGTGATGACTGTGACTAATGCCTCCATTTAATTATGTATCATGTTTCAACACTTAATAAAGTATTAATGAAAAACAAGTCAATGACCTAGTTTACTTTGTATAATTTTCTAATAGATGTGAAAAACATAATAAATATTATGTGTATAATAATATTAAATACAATAAACTATAAAATGTATAAAATAAAATAAATACAAAATCAATTAAAATCATAATATGTAATAAACATACACATGTAAATATATAATAGTTAACACATATATAGAAATATTTTTTTATTGCAGGTCCTTCATTCAGAACTCTAACCTGAATTTCTTTTCCTCCAGGACAGTGAGTTTTTCGTTCACCCATGGTGCAAAAGAGTTACCTGGAATGTGAGATCAAATCCCAGCAATGATGGAAATACTGCCCCCAGTTCCAAGACAGTGACTAAATTTTTAAAAATCAAGCAGTTATGCTTATTCAGTCCATACTGAACATTAAGAAAAAGCAGTGTAGAATTTTGTATATCTATTCAGACATTTTTCCCTTACCCCCAAAAGGCTTCTCTGAGCATGACTTTTTTCATTTTTTTATTGTAAAAATATTATACAGATGGGTTACAGTTAAATGAGCAAGGCACATTTCCTATTGAACATTGTTGCCTCTTCCTTTGTTTTCCCCAAAACATCCCTTCCCTCCCATCTCCACATCTACTCCCCCTGCCGATCTCAGTGACTTATTTTTTTTTATTTTTGGCTTTGCACAGGGTTTGATCTCAAGTAGTGGCAACTCTGAACTTTTCTTCACATTGCAACACATTTACCAAGACCCTGAGTTCAAATTCCAGGCTAGGAAAGAAAACTGGCACAAATTCCAAACCAGGGAGCTTTATTTTTTTATTTAGTTAAATGATTAATTAATTTTTTAATTTAATCTTTATTTTGCCAACACAGGGGTTGAACTCAGGTTGTGCAACTCTGCCTCAGCTTTGATCGCCCTAGGCTGGAGTACAGTCTCTGGACCCATAGCCGATCTTGGGATCCTAGGCCCAGAGGGCTTGCACGAAGAAAAATAAAGTAGGATACCACAAAAAGTGGTGAGCTGCAGAGGGCTGGGGTTTACATTTTTTATCTTTACACGGTGACCATCCTGGTTCTGAATGACACAGCTGCAATTGGAACTGACCAGTCATTGCTGAGGGCTGGTGGGCTATCAGGGAAACCATAGGCCTACCTGTCAACCATAGGCCCTGGGTTCAAATCCCGATCCCGACACCTACCAATGGCAGGAGATCACAAGAGACTAATTCTTGTGCATAGGAATACCTATTGAAAGAGTACTTCATGCTTCAGTGTAGTCTAAAATTGGATGCAATAATCCTATCATACGGATTGATCTTAATTAATAGTTTATTGAACATGAAAAGAATAATATTCCTTCAGTGGCAGTATAATAAATGCCTAAAAGTTGTTAGGAATATAGTAGGTTTCATTCAATCATAGACAAACAGATCTGGTGCTACTTTCCAATATGTATTTATTTGTATACCACCATCTGCCTATCCATGTATCACTGTTTTGGCCAAAACTGGGGCTGGATCTCAGCACTTGGGAACCACCTGACAGCTTCATTGGCTAGAGGCTGCTGTGCTCACACACATCCATTCATGAATTGGGACTGCTAGGCCCTGACTTCAGATCCAAGCACTGCCAAAAATATAATCTTGCAGTAAGAAGCCGAGTATGACACATGTTTTCCTTTTCTGGGAGAGTCCTGAGTGTCAGGCATGATGGATATCATATGTACAAATCTGGATGCTGTGATAGGATGTAAACAATGTAATAAATGGTAGCGGTGTCATCAGAGTCAATAAAATAATTGCTAAATAAATGAATAAAACCAGAAATAAAATGAATAACTACACCAAACACAATACGTACTGAATATCTGTATGGAAGTATAAATCCTGTGTTTAAAATGGATATGAAGAGTATGTTTTCCCAGCCTGAAGCTTGAATTCAGACCTAGGGAACAGGCCTGACTTTCTTGTCTTCAAGCATGGTCAGATTCCCTTCTCTCACAGTGCTGCATATTTACCTAGACCTTGAGTTCAAATACCAGGTCTGGCAGAAAAAATGGCACGAATTGCAAACCAGGGGGCTAATTTTTTAATGGCGGGTTATTGTGGAAGCATTGTCCTGCATGACAATATAGGTTGTGAGCCTTGGAGAAGCAAAAGTTGAGGAGGTGACACCTCCAGAAATTGAGAATCGCAGAGGATGGAGACATTCCCCAGACCTAGAGGGATGTGGCTCTGCGAGCACTCAGAGGCTGAAATCCACAGGGGGAAACTCCTGCTGCAGGAGTGGTGACCCCTTTGCAGGGATCACCACACAGCAGCTCAGTGGCAGACAGAGCTGGAACCACAGGCCTCCTGCCCCATGAGCTGACACCAGAGCAGGCGTGGGGATGGGAAATGGGACAGGGGGCATCCGAGAACAAAATCTGCTTCATCCATGACCTGCATGATGACGTGGACTTCCATAGTCCAGCAGATGAGCACCACCATCGATGCAGCCAGCTGTTGGCACACATCTGCACTGTCTTGGAGTCCCTCATGGCGTGTAAAGAGCAGATGTTCATCCTGGATGAACTGTGTCTGGAGAAAGCCAAGCGTGTGTGCTGGCTCTCCCAGGAGAAGATGGAGAAAAGAGAGCTGGGGGAGCTGCTGTCTCTTCTTGCAGGGGAAGGGGCAGATAGAAGGCTCCAGATGCCGGCACAGGATGAGCCCCCATAACTGCAGCTGCTTCAGATGCCTCAGGCTCTGGGGTGGGCAAAATGAGGGAGGAGCAGAAAGGTTTTGAAGAATTGCAACTTCAAGACAGCTTGGAAACTGCCAGAGGAGTGGTCTGGGTTCCCGACCCTATAGATGACTCCCCTTTGGAGCACATCCTGCAGCAGATGGCCCACATCCAGAGCCACCTACTGCTGGTAGGCTTGGTCAAGGAGCGCTCCCTTTCTTTCTTCTATAGACTGATGTGGATGATGACTCTCTATGTGACATATTGATTCTCAAAAGCCACGTCAGCCACCAGAAATAAGTGGCCAGGTAGCCTTCTCTCAGGCCTCCATCTGCCGTGTGATGGGAAGGGTAAACTGAAGGTCAGTTAGGGCAGAAGCTGCCGGGAAGCGGCCCGAATTCAAGGGACATCTAATAGCCCATTGGTGGCCAGGGAAGAGACCTATGTTATGCTTATCTCAAACAATAAATTGTTTTCAAAGGAAAGAAAAACCTCCAACAAAGAGTTGTTCTTCAAGGCCTCTGGCTTGAACTCAGGGCCTGGCCCCTGTCCCTGAGCTCTTTTTGGTTAAGGCTGGCATTCTACCAGTTGAGTGTTTTCTGATAGTTCATCGAAGATAAGAGTCTCACACACTTTCCTACCCAAGCTGGCTTGGCACCATGATCCTCCAGATCGCAGCTTCCTGAGTGTCTAGGATGACAGGTATGAGCCCCCAGTGCCCAGCTTGTGATGACTTTTGAAGGCATTTTGTCAAGTCTGTAAAAGGAGTCGCAAAGGGCCTGGATAGACCATGACCCAATCAAGGAGCTGGGATGGGAGAAGGCTCACCTTCTAGCCATTCTGTTCTCCAAAATTAAAGATGCCAGTTGGTGTTGTATGCATCAAATATCTAGGCCAACAGCTATCAGGCTTAGTGGGGAATAGGTAGAGAATACCCAAAGATTGCAGTGTAGAAATCTCTGATTTTGCATGCATGAGGTGTGTGTGTGTGTGTGTGTGTGTGTGTGTGTGTGTGTGTGTGTGTGTGTGTGTGTGTGTGAACTCAGGGCCTAGGCTCTATCCCTGAGTTTTCTTGGTCAAGCCTAGTACTCTGCCACTTGAGCCACAGTCCCACTTGTTTTATGATGGTTAATTGTAGGTAGGAGTCTCATGCACTTTCTTGTCCAAGCTGGCTTGGATCAAGAGTAAACACAACTCACAGGTACAATCGCCATGGTGGGCAACTCCTGCCCCCTGCTGGCCAGATGTGGAACATGAGAGGCCGTGCCATTTTCCTCTAGATTTCAATTGGGGGAAGTGACCAGGGCCAAGCTGACTTTTGCTCACCATGGGTGCTGATGCCAGAGCAGGTCTGTTCCACCCTAGGCCAAGAGAGTGCCAGGAGTCCAGGATCCCAGGGGCACAAGGAAGGGAGAGGTCAGCTCCAGGCTGAGCTAAGAGTCTTTGCCCACAGACACCCCAACTTGGCCTTCCTGATCACCATAAGATCTGACAAAGAACAACCCCCAAAAAACAAAATTGGAGCTATGGGTCAAAGTGCCAGAGCTCTAGCATTGAACCAAAGAGATCAGGGACAGAGCCCCCAAGCTTTGAGTTCAAGACCCCCAGCTGACCCTGCCCCATAAAACACAGGTTGGCTAAAGTAAACTTGTAGGATTTGTGAAGTGTTTCTGAAGAATGGTGATACTAAAGAAAGCACCCTAATTCTAATGACAGCTGAAATTGTGACATACAGCTATGTGCTGAGTCCTTCACAGGGTGCTGTTTGCTGGGGCCTTCCCACATGGAGTTTTGTGCTGAGTCCTCAAAAAGGTGCTGTTTTCTGAGTCATCCCAAAGGGTGCTATGTGCTGAGTCCCTGAGAAGAGTGGGCCATGCTGGGTTTTTTAAAGGGTGCTGTGTGATGAGTCCCTTACACAACGTACTATATGCTGAGTCCTTCAAAAGTTGCGGTGTGCTAATTCACCCCAAAGGGTCCTGCTATGTGCTGAGCCTTTGAGAAGTGAGGGAGGAGGTGAATTTTTCAAGTGCTTTGTGCCAAGACCTTAAAATAGGGTGCTCTGTACTGTCCTGCAAATGGTGCGATGGGCTGAATCCTTTGACAGTGTGGTATGTACTGAGTCCTTCCACACTGTGGTATGTGCTGAGTCTTTCAAAATTGTGCTATCTGCTTAGTTTTTGAAGGGTGCTATGCACTGAGTGCTTTACACAGAGTGCAATGTACTCAGTCTTTCAAAGGGGGCTGTGTGTGTCTTAACACAGGATGCTATGTACTGAGTCCCTGGGAAACAGTGCTGTGCGCTTGAGTTTTTCAAAGCATGCCATGTGCTGAGTCCTTTACACTGTGGGCTATGGACTCCCTCTTTCAAAGGATGCTGTGTGCTGAGTGCTCTACACAGTGTACTATATACTGAGTCATTCAAAGGGAGCTGTGTACTGAGTCCTTTACACAGGGTGCTTTGGGCTGTTTTTTGAAGTGTGTTGTGTGCTGAGTCATCTCAAAGGGTGCTACGTTCTGAGTCCTTGAGAGGAAGTTATCCCCAACAAGCACACACAAACAAACACACACATACACACACACACACACACACACACACACACACGCACACAAGGGTCACTGTACACTTGCTTGGTGTGTAGAGTGGAGGGGGAAGGAGGAGAGTCTCCTCCCGTGGTGGGGCTGAGGGGTGATTCGATCACCCGGGCAGGTACTGGGGTTAGGGGGGAGTGATGAGCTGAGGTGAGGCTACAATTGCGTGGCCTGGAAGCCTTAGGGCCCAGTCAGGGCTGGGCTTGCAGCAGGGGTGGGGGCGGGGGCAAAGGGGAAGGGAGCATGGCAAGGGGAGGAGGGGTAGGACCCAGGGCACACTGTGTTCGCAGCAGGGGGCGGGTGCACTCCGTGGGGACAAGGCAGCCCAGGAGAGGAGTGAGGGCAGAGAGAGAGAGAGAGCAGATCGAAGAGTGAGCACACACACAAAGGCAAGCAGCTTTATAGGCTGGCAACCTCCCAAATCTTAGCACATGTCCTTTCGGGGAGCACAGAGCATGTGGAGCTTATGCAGCAGGACATTGCCACAGGCAGCTACTCGGAGGTGTGGTGGCCATGGCAGGCCTGAGTCTGAGGTTCCTGCACAGGGAGTATGGCAGTGGAGGTGGCTGAGGTGGGGGCAGTGTTGGCTGATGAGGAGGAGCAGAGGCCATGTGCAGCCCCTACATGCCCCGCAGACGTGAGCCTGCCCACTTCCTGCAGCATCGCGTTTCAAACATGGTGTTTTTGGCTCAGACCCATGGTGCCTCTTGAAGTCGCCCAGCAGAGATAGCATGCCCCTGGTTTGCTTGCAGCCCCTAGCAGGTCTCGGATCCTAGTCCTCATACTCTGGGCCTGCATGCCTCTGGAGCCTCTGCCTACAGCTTCTCCCAGTAGCACACATGAGTGGCTGCCCCATGGGCCTGCACCCTGGGAACCCTCCTGCCAAAAGACCCTCTCCTGCTGACATGGACCCGCCCTTCCTGCCTCCCCTCTCCTGTCCTGCTATTGTGTGCCCCATGCCCCACAGCCTGTCATGTCCCTGCCACAAATGTACCCCAGGGTTGGAGAGTGGGAGTGGGTGTTGACCCCGGGATCCCACCCCCACACTAGTAAACGGTGTACCAGGAAATGGAGTGATGCAGGAATGGGTGAGGAGGGGTCGCCACAGAGCTCGTGGCCTGGAACAGTGGGAGCCACACAGCTGTGCATCTGCACCCTTCCGCTCCCTGTTGGGAACCTGGTGGCTTTAGTCAGAGGTGGGAAGCAGCACCTCCACACCTGCCTTCTTGGGTCTTTTGCTTTTTGCTGGGGGTGGTGGGTGTTGGATGCAAAAGATAGGCCCTCCTTGCTGTGTGAGCCCTTATGTTCTGTGCTCGGTCACCCTTTCACCTGAGGAGGGTCCCAGAAAAGCCCAATAGTTATGTGAGGGCACTTGGAATCAGATAGAAGGTGAATATCTGGGAAGAACACACCCCCTCTGACACGCATATACCTGACCTGTCCCCCCACATCAGCTGTCAACAGTTCTCACAGGGTGATCACATTTCCTAGCTCTCCCAGTATCTGCTGGTTCACATTCCATCTGCTCTCCTAGTCCTTCAGAAGAATCCCCGAAGTCACCCAGAAGCATCTAGACTGGAAATAGGGAGTCTGTCCATGTATGTAGCCTTTAGGACCCCATGCATTTTGCAACACTGCCCCCACCCCAGGTCAGACACCCCTCTGGGACACTGTGACACCCCTGCTTGTTTTTAATCCTGGCTCTGAGGATCCACCTATCTCAGGACACCTTCATAGAGAATCCTGGCCTGGGATTTTGGTGAATGGTGAGTAAATGCTGGTAGTTCCCAAGGGAAAGTGTCTGGCCCTTGAGAAAGGGAGAGGCAGAGTGGTTCTGCGTTATTAGAGCGGTGCTCCTTTGGGTGGGAGCCACTAGTTTGACAAGGGAATCCCTGTGCTCCAGCTTGTACCTTGTCCCAGAGGAGGAACCAACAAACTCAGGAGAGACACTGCTGGGTCTATTTGTGTGTGCATCTGTGTGTGTGTGTGTGTGTGTGTGTGTGTATGCATGAGAGAGAGAGAGAGGGATGGAGGAAGAGAGAGAGACAGAGAGAGAGAGGGATAGAGAGAGGAAGAGAGACAGAGAGGGAGAGAGAGAAGGAGAGAGAGATCATCGTTCTCCTTACACTTGCCTGTCTGTGCTCAGGTGAGTGATCAGTTGGCAAATTGCAGGTGCTGCATGGAGGAGTCTTCTGTCACAGGTCTGGATTTATGTGTGTGTGTGTGTTCGGAGAACAGGGAGAACAATGAAAACATATTTAAGTCATTGTGTCTAAAAAGAGCAAAAGCATTTTATATGTATGCGTGTGTGTGTGTGTGTGTGTGTATGTATGCTTCTTTTTTCATCAATGCCAAGTATGAGTCCAGCCATAATTTTTGTTTTCTCCTTGAACGTTTCTTGGCTCCTTTTTGGAGAAATTTTCAGTAGACGTTCCTTTCCACCTACCTCTTTCCTATTTCCTCTAGCCCATAGTAGCTGCTGGGCCTGTGTGGGTCTCCCCTAGGAGGCCTGTGTGAATTGCAGACCAGAGTGGACACCTGTCCTTCTGTCTTCAGCCAGAAGGATGATGAGGCAAGTGTGAATGCAGCCGTATTCTTCTAGCCAGACAGTCTGCTCTCATGTGTATACTTGGAGCTAATTCAAGGGTTGAGAATGTGCCTGCCAAATATAATTAAGGAATTAAATGCGGGGGGGGGGGGTGAGGGAGAAGGGCAGGGGCTGTGAGGCTAGGAGGGTTTGGAGAGTGGTGAACAGTGTGACATGGCACATGGTTCACCACGACCAAGGATGAGAAGGCAAACTTACCCAGAGCATTGACTGTGTCCATGGCAATCTGGGCAGGGTGCTCTGGACCCCCACTGGTGACATGGATTCCCTCGTGCGGCATTGTACCAGTGGTCAATCATCTCTGGGGTCCAGAAAACTCCAATCTGTGTCCCGCCTGGGCAGTTTCCAGCTGGACAGTGGTAGGCACGTGCATTCCCGCTGCGGATCCCGCTCGTTATCAGGCCATGGCAGTTAGCAAGGGCCCTCTGAATGCCACTTTCTTTTTTTTTTATTTTAATTTTTATTTTTTGTGAACACACTGTACAGAGGGGTTACAGTTACATAAGCAAGATAATGAGTACATTTCTTACCAAGCATTGCAGCCTCCTCCTTTGTTTACCCTTCATATCCCTTCCCAGACTCCACCCGCCCCCCCCCCCGACACAACCTCCCCACCCCTCCCGCACCAAAGTTGTAAAGTTCGTTTTCGACATGACAACTTCTACTTCTCAAAGTTGAAACGTTAAACGACTTGTTTTTTCCCATCTCCTCCACAAATTACAGATATCAAATATAGTGAAAGCAGGGGTTATACTGTGGAGGAGGGACACACAAACCAACAAAGAAATAATCTTATAAATGAGTTAGAAACACATGCATGAAAGCAAAAAAAACATTGAAATACATATCTAAAGGTTCATTTTCCTAACATCACATTATCTGACCTTTTCTGCTTGACTCATACATGAGTAGATATTGCAAATAAGGGAAACCATTGGACCTATGTTTCTTTGGGCTTGGTTTACTTCACTTAATATAATTTTTTCCAAGCCTTTCCATTTCCTAACAAATGGGGAAATGTCATTCTTTTTGATGGAGACATAGAATTCCATTGTGTATATATACCACATTTTCTTGATTCATTCATCTACTGAGGGGCATCTGGGTTGGTTCCATATCTTAGTTATGGTAAATAATGCTCCAATAAACATAGTTGTGTTGGTAGCTTTAGTGTGGACTTGTTTGTAAACATGAGGGTAAATGCCCAAAAGTGGTATTGCTGGGTCATAGGGGAGCTCTATGTGAAGTCTTTTGAGGAACCTCCATACTGTTTCCAAAGTGGTTGAACAAGTTTACACTCCCACCAACAATGAAGTAAGGTTCCCTTCTGTCCACATCCCCTCCAGCATCTGTTGTTGTTAGAGTTCTTGATTATAACCATTCTAACTGGGGTGAGGTGATATCTCAATGTTGTTTTGATTTGCATTTCTTTTATGGCTAGGGTTGTTGAGCATTTCTTCATGTGTCTATTGGCCTTCCTTCTTTCTGCTTCAGAGAAGTTTCTCTTTAAGTCTTTAGCACACTTATTTATTGGGCAGTTGTCTCTTTGAGGATTTGTTGTTGGAGGATTTAATTTTTTGAGTTCCAAGTATATTTTAGAAATGAGACCCTTGTCCATTGTAAGGCTATTGAAGATCTTCTCTCAATCTGTGGGCTTTCTATTGATCTTGCAAGATATGTCCTTTGCCATGCAGAAGCTCTGCAACTTCATGCAATCCCATTTGTCAAACCTTTCTTTGATTTGTTGTGTTTCCGGGTCTCTATTAAGAGACCCTTGGCTTGAGCCAAGGAGACATAGGGTTTCTCCTATTCCATCCTGTAATGTTTTCAGAGTGTCTGCTTTGACTCAGAGGTCTTTGATCCATTTGGAGTTGATACTGGTGCAGGGTGATATATAAGGATCTAGCTTTAGTTTTCTACAAGTAGTTAACCAATTTTGCCAGCACCATTTACTGAAGAGGCTGTCTTTCTTCCATTCTATTATTTTAGCTCCCTTATCGAAGATTAGATGGCTATAGGTCTGTAGGTTCATTTCTGGGTTTTCAATTCTATTCCATTTGTCCTGAGGTCTGCTCTTATGCCAGTACCAAGCTGTTTTGATTACTATGGCTTTATAATAGAGTTTGAAATTTGGTATTGATATTCCTCCAGCAGTGTTCTTTGCCTTGAGGAGCGTTTTAGCTATTCTGGGTCTTTTATTATTCCATATGAATTTTTGGATTGCCTCTTCTATTTCCTTGAAGAATGAGGTTGGAATTTTGATAGGTATCGCATTAAATTTGTAGATAGCTTTGGGAAGTACTGCCATTTTCACGATGTTGATCTTTCCAATCCAGGAGCATGGGAGGTTTTGCCATTTTCTAAGTTCTGTTTTGAATTCCTTTTTCAAGATTGTAAAGTTTTAACCATAGAGGTCCTTCACTTCTTTCGTTAAGTTAATTCCTAGGTATTTTATTTTTTGAGGGGCAATTACAAATGGAGTTACTTTCCTAATTTCAGCCACACTTTTCTCATTGTTGACATACAGAAAAGCCATTGAGTTTGGGGGATTAATTTTATACCCTGCTACGTTTCCAAAGTTTTGAATCAGCTTGAGTAATTCGGAATTGGAGTCTATGGGTTTCTTTAAATACAAGATCATATCATCTGCAAAAAAGTGAGAGTTTTTTTTCTTCTTTCCCTCTTTGGATCTCTTTTATGTTTGCATCTTTTCTTACTGCTGTAGCTAGGCATTCTAATACGAGATTGAAGAGAAGTGGAGAGAGTGGTCGTCCTTATATTGTTCGTGAGTTAAAAGGAAATGGCTTTATTTTTTCACCATTAAGTATAATGCTGGCTGTAGGTTTGTCATATACAGCCTTTATTGTATTGAGGAATGTTCCATAGATTCCTAATTTTTCCAAAACCTTCATCATAAAGGGATGTTGGATCTTGTCGAATGCATTTTCTGCATCTATTGAAATAACCATGTAGTTCTTATCCTTGCTACTGTTGATGTGATGAATAATATTAATTGATTTGCATATATTGAACCAGCTGTGCATCCCTGAAATGAATCCTGTTTGATCGTGGTGTATGATTTTTTGGATGAATTGTTGGAGTCGATTGGCCAAAATTTTGTTGAGAATTTTGCATCAATGTTAATCAAAGAAATGGGTCTATCGTTCTCTTTCTTTGATGAGTCCCTGCCTGGTTTTGGGATGAGGGTTATGATGGCTTCATAGAATGTGTTCGGTAGTGAACTTTCCCTTTCAATTTCATTGAAGAGTTGGAGGAGTATTGGTGTGTGCTCTGCTTTGAAGGCCTTGTAGAATTCCACTGTAAAACAATCTGGTCCTGGACTTTTCTTAGCTGGGAGGTCTCTTATTGCTGTTTCTATTTCAATGCTTGATATGGGCCTGTTAAGATGGTTTAACTCATCTTGGTTTAGTTTTGGAATGTCAATATTTGCTAGGAAAAGGTCCATTTCTGTCAAGTTCTCAAACTTTTTAGCATAAAGTTTTTAGAAGTATTCCCTTAAAATGTTCTGAATCTTGGTTGTTTCCGTGGTGATGTTTCCATTCTCATCTCTGAGTTTATTTATTTGGTGTGTCCTCTTCTTTTTCTGATAAGATTTGCTAAGGGTCTGTCAATTTTGTTAATTTTTTCGAAGAACCAACTTTGGTTTTGTTGATTCTTTCTGTAGTTTTTGTGGATTCTAATTCATTTAATTCTGATTTAATTTTGATTATTTCTTTCCATCTACTGGATTGGAGTTTATCTTGCTGCTCTTTTCCAAGGAGTATCAGATGTGTCATTAAATTGTTGGTTTCAGATCTCTCCAATATGTTGATGTAGGAGCTCAGAGCTATAAAATTGCCTCTGAGTACTTTCTTTGCTGTGTCCCAGATGAGCTGGTAATTTGTGTGCTCATTTTTGTTGAATAGCATGAACATTTGAATTTCCTTTCTAATCTCTTCCATGACCCATTCATGATTCAGTAGTGTGTTGCTCAGCCTCCATGTGTTACCGGACTTTCTTTGGTGGCTTTTGGTGTTGAGTTCTAATTTTATTTCCTTGTGGTCAGAGAGAATGCAAGGTATAATTTCAATATTTCTGAATTTGGACAAGTTTGCTTTGTGGCCTAAAATGTGGTCTATTTTAGAAAATGTTCCATGTCCTGCTGAGAAAAACGTGTATTATGATATTGCTGGGTGAAATATTCGGTAGATGTCTGTTAAATCTAGTTGATTTTGCAGGTGTTTAGATCTGCGGTTTCTCTGTTGAGTTTTGCAGAGTTGATCTATCTAGTGGGGAGAGTGGTGTGTTAAAATCCCCAATAATTAATGTCTTTGGATCTATGTGGGATTTGAGGGAAAGTAGTGTTTGTTGGATAAATTTGGGTGCTCCATTGTTTGGCGAATAGATATTTAGAATTGTAATATCCTCCTGAAGGAGGGATCCCTTAATTAGTATTTAATGACCTTCTTTATATATTCTCACGAATTTTAATTTGAAGCCTATTTTATCTGATATTAGGATTGCAGCTCCAGCTTGTTTATGGGGTCCGTTTGTTTGGTAGATTTTTCTCCAGCCTTTAACATTGAAATTGTGTTTGTTTTTATGGGCAACATGTGACTCCTGAAAGCAGCAGATAGAAGGATCTTGTTTTTAATCAAACTAGACAGTCTATGTCGCTTAATTGGAGAGTAAAGTCTGTTAATGTTAAGATATAGGACTGAGAGGTATTTGGGAGTTCCTGCCATGTTATCCACCTTCTTGGGCGTTGCAAAAACTGAGTTCTTCCTATGGTTCTTGGATTCTCAGTTTGGGTGCAGTTTCTTGACCTTTATTGTGGTCTTGTTGGTTTTCTATATGTAGGACATCTTTAAGAATCTTTTGTAGGGCTGGTTTGGTAGAGATGTATTGTTTCAATTTTTCTTTGATATGGAAGTTTTATATTTGGCCTTCAGTTATGAAGGAGAGTTTAGATGGGTACAGTATTCTTGGTTGATAGTTGTTTGTTTTTAGGGCTGGGCATACATCATTCCAGGCTCTTCTTGCTTTGATTGTCTCTGCTGAGAAATCTGAGGTGATTCTAATTGTTTTTCCTTTATAGGTGATTAATCTTTTCTCCTTCACAGGTTTAAGGATCTTTTCCTTGGTCTGAGTTGATCCTGTGGGGATTATAATGTGACGGTGGGATGGTTTATTTGGAGTTCTAAAAGCTTCTTGTATCTGAATAGGTCCATCTTTTTGCATGTTTGGGGAGGTCTCTGCTAGGATCCTGTTAAACAAATTTCCTAGACCATTAACTTCTGTTCCAACGTGCTCCTCTACACCCATTATCCTTAGATT
Source organism: Dipodomys spectabilis (assembly GCF_019054845.1). Classification (NCBI taxonomy): domain Eukaryota; kingdom Metazoa; phylum Chordata; class Mammalia; order Rodentia; family Heteromyidae; genus Dipodomys; species Dipodomys spectabilis. The sequence continues at coordinate 910,737 of NW_024871081.1, forward strand.
AGGTCTTCTGATGGTGTCTTCCAAGTGTTGGATAGATCTATCATATTTCTTGGACTTGTCTTGGATGGTTGTATGTTCTTTCTCTATAATATCCAGGCTGTCTTCAATCCCTGAGATTCGGTCTTCTGCATGGTCTAACCTGCTGTCAAGACTTTCTACTTTGTTTTTTATTTCTTTTCCTTCCAATTGGTCAGCTTTGATGGTTTCAAATTCTTTGTTGAAGCTTTGTTTTAGATCTTGTATGAACTTCTTTACTTCCTTAATTTGGTGTTCAGTGTTTATTTTCAAATCACTTAGTTTATTGGTTATGGTTTCCTTGGACTCCCATTCCTTCTGTTGGGTTCCATTCAGCATTCCCTTTGTGGTCTCCCTGACTTGCTTCAACTCTTTGTTAATGGATCCCATGAATGCCTTTAGTGATCTTTCTGTATTCTCATCCTGCTCTCTCAATTCTTGTATTCCTCTTTGCTTAGCTTCCTCCTGTTCTTGCCATTCCTGTAGTTCTCTTTGAGTGTTCTCAGCCTGTTCACACCATTCCTGCCTTTCTCTTTGAGTATTCTCAAGCTGCTCATGCAAATCCTGTAGCAGTTTTTGAGTAGCTTCCTCACACTCATGATATTCCTGTATAAACCTTTGGATTGCCTCCTCTCTCTTTCTCTCACTCTCATACAGAGTCCTTTGTAGGATTCCAATCTTTTCCTGCATTGACCTATTGTTTGCCTATTCTCTCTTCCTATCATGCTCATACAGAGTCTTTTGTAGGTTTTCAATCTTTTCCTGTATTGACCTTTTGTTTGCCTCCTCTCTCTTCCTATCTTGCTCATACAGGGTTCTTTGTATGTTTTCATTTATCATGTTTGTCAGCAGTGTTTGTAGAGCTATTTGGGAACTTTCCTCTGGATTATTCATTATCTGTTCTGTCCCCTGATTATAATGCCATTTTTCTTGTGGTTTTCCAGCCTACTCTGCCCATTTGCGATAAAAAGAACACCAGTTTTGTGCTAGAACACTAACTTAAGGCAAGCATCAATGAAAGTCTGAATTTGCACAGTCAATAGTCTGCAGATACAATCTAGTTCAACAGATACCTCTATTCAACATCAAACAGCTATATATTAATGGACTATGAACCTCAAAGAAGAATTTGATAAACCAGAAATTATTAGGGTTAGGGAGAGTTGCAGGTAAAATATAGGAATAGTGTGATATGGGAAGGTACAGGGAGAGTTAACTTAACTAAGTCCTAGTCTCAAAGCAGGAAATAGGTTGGATAGGATGAAAGTAGAGAGAGAGAATTCAAGAGGAAAGAGAAAACAATAAAAAAAGAGACCAGAAAAAATACAAAAATAAAAATTAATAATATGCAGAAACCAGAACAAACTGTTCAAAGAACGTGAATGTAATGAAAGAAAGGGAGGGATATAAAGGAGATGTGAAAAATTTAAAAATAAAAATACTTAAAATATTATATAGGTATAAAGAGGTAGTACTGCTATTAAGGAATTTAAGTCTCAGAGGTTTTGAATTGAGTAATAAATTTGTGGATTAAGTGTGTACTCAATATGGGATAGGGTCTAAGAGTCAACTACGGGTTTATGTGAGGATGTGCAGAACAACAATTAAGTCCCATAAAGAAGAATGAAAGAGAGAAAAAGTTGAGAAGGATAAGGAAGAAAGCAAAAAAAAGATCAGAAGTTCAGTCAAGCTAAGCAAAAAACAAAAAGAAAAAATAATTTTTTTAAAAAGGGAAAAAAATGAAAAACACACACACGCATGTATCACTAAAATAAAGATTATAAGGGGAAAAATGTTTCTAGAAAACAATTTTTTTCAAAAAATTTAAAAATTAAAATAAAGTTTTAGAAAAGAAAAAAATTTTTGTAAAAGGTATAAAAAAGAAGAAGAAGAAAAAATTCTTCGATTTTTTTTGGGAGGGTTGGGAAAAATCCTGTATCTCCCTTGTGTCTGTAATCAGCCTCTGGTTGCAGTCTATGGTCTGCTTGTGGTCCTGTGGCTTTGTTGATTTCTTAAGTCAGTTTGTTTGGACAGGCAGAAAAATGCTCTGCTTTACCCATAATTTTGCGATCCTCCTCCCAAGTTAGTTCAATGGGAAGGGGGTCTGCTTTGATTATCACAAAAGAGGGTGATGGCTTTTTCCTCAAGTTTGGAGATGCTGTGATGAGGCTAGGTTCTGGGTAGAGTTGAGGCCTTTCAGTAAACAGTAGCTTTTCCCAGGGGCTAGTTTGTGAGAAACTCACAGAGCCCAGCCTGGAGCCACTCTCAGGGTTTCTCTTTACTGATATAGAGGCTGCTAAAGGTAGGGGCAGCCTCTGGCTCTGATTACCCAGTGAAGAAAGCCACTCCTAGGGCTGGCACCCGAACTGGGTGACTTTTCCCTGGGTGGAGCTGAGTCTGGCAGTTCATGCCGTTAAGTTCTTGTGACCTGATAAATGACGCCTTTTATTCGAAGGCCTGAGTTGGAGCTAGCAGCTCCGCCGAGCTTTGTTGGTATCCAAGATTGAGATCTCCCATACTGGGGGGGATGGGTGGCCTTCCCTCTTCTGCTCTCTAGGAAGGATTGAGGATGTCAGGCTTCTACTCATGCCGAGTCTTGGTTCCTGGGTTGTCTCTGTTCTGTGAACTGCAGGATGAAGATGGCTGCTCCTTGGTGGTGTTGAGTAGAATCCGCTTGCCTGCCGCATCTGGCTCTTTCTTCCCAGACTCTCTCTCTTTCAGGTATGGCGGTATGGCCACCGCAGCAACGGAAGCGGCGGCCGCTGCTGGCAATAGCTCAGATCTGTCTCCTTGCCTGGATTTTCCCTCTCTGGCCTAACTCTCTGTCCTGTGCTGGTACACTTGGTGTGATTCTCTCCCTTAGGACTGTTCACTGGAACTCTAAAACTGCTTTCTTTGCGAGAGCTTGCTGAGCCTCGAGCTTCTCCTCCGCCATCTTCCAGGAACTCCTCTGAATGCCAGTTTCTGTAACCTGCTGTAGTCTGTCTAGAAAGAAAAGGGGACAGCTGACTTTGGAACCTTTTGATTGGGACAAATTAAATACCATGTTTTCCAGGGTTTTATCATGAAGCTGGCAATTTCCACTAACATCTGGGATTATGGGTCAAATTTGACAGACCATTTCAGCCACCAAACAATGACATTCAAAGCACCACAGGCAGAGTTCCCTAGCCAGATGGTCTCCTGCTATGAACATCATGCCTTGACTGCCTTTCTCTGGCAGCTGTTGATTCTATTCTTGCTCTCTCTAGGGTGACCACCACAGTCGAGGACATGGGGGTGGGGCAGAGATTGTGACCTCACCATCTCCAGCTTTCCTGCTGTGAGCAGAGATTATTCCCAGCATCTGCACTGGACTCTTGGAGATTCAGAAACCCGGGATCCTTCAAGGATCCTTTCTCTGCAACATGAATCTTGGGGGCCGGATATGGTAGACCATCCTGGCTAGCCCTAGGAGGAGAAGAGGAGGCCCCTTCAGCCAGGCCTTCAGCTCAAGGCAACCTCGTTCACACCTGTGTGGGGAATTGAGTGCCACAGAGATGGTCAGCCACTGGACAGAGATCTTTGAGAAGATAGGCATCCCAGAGGCCCCGGAATCCAGCAAGTACATCGTGGCTCACTTCCTCGGAGCCAAAACAGTTAAGTGCAGTGGCACCAGGAGGGCAGGAAGAGGGAAGACAGAGAACTGTGGGAGAGCTACATCAGGCTTCCCCCTCCCACCTGGATGCTTAGCTGTATCAGATGGGACTTTTCTGTAGTATTGTCATAGGAAGATGCTCATTTATTTATCCAAAAAACAGTTACAGTGTGAGCCAGGCTCCAGGGGGTCGATAGACAATGAAAGGTTCCAGTGCAGATTCCACAGTACATGAAGAAACCTTGGTTTGAGCTGGATGCCGATGCTTCACACCTGTCATCCTAGCTACTAAGAGGCTGAGATGGGAGGATAGAGGCTTAAGGCCGGGGCAGGAAAGCCTGTAAGACTGTTATGTACAACTAACTAACAAAAAGAAAACAGTAGAAGTGTTTGTGTGGCTGAAGCTGTAGTCTGTTGGCCTTGAGTAAATAGGCTCAGTCACATAACCCAGGTTCTGAGTTCAAGGCCCAGGAGTGAGAGAAAGAAAGGAAAGAGAAAGAGGAGGGAATTACAGAGAGAGAAAAGGAAGAAAGGAAGGAAGAAGGAAGAACATGCAAACCTTGGTTTGGAGTCCCTGGATCAAGGAGCCAACCATTCACATCTCTGTGGGGACAGTTTCAGAGCATAAAGGCAGTATGTAGGACCAAGCCACAGACCCCTCAGCAACTTCATGACATCCAGAAGCCTGGTGGTCACCGACTGCAGCGGGAAGCAGCCTCGAGTAGACCCTTGGGCTCAGGGTGGGTCACCAGGTTTCAATCATCTCCGGCCCCAAGGAGTTTATTTTCTGGTCAGATAAGAAGGAAATGTGTAAGGGCTAGGGAGGTGTTGGGGTGATGGAGTGTCAAGAGGGGGGAGCAAGGAATAAAAAGGAAGATGAAGAGGGAGGATGATCCCAGTTCAGGTGTGTCAGGACCTCGCCTGTCAACCTAGACCATCACTGATAGAGCTTTTGACCCAGCCACGTTGCAATTAAATGTCCTGGTGCCCGTTGACCACCTGGCTATAATCCACCGCAGGAGCCTGTGCAGTACGACTTTGGGGACTGGGATTTCCAGGCTCAATCTGAAGGTCACATCCCCGGTGTTCATTTCTCGACCAGAGAAAGAGGTGAGCATGCCACTGGTACAGGATAGACAGGGAATGAGGGCGGGAGTCGGGTTCAGTGGTGCCAGTCTTCCTCGAGTGGGCATTAGGACCCTGTGATTGCCATTCTCAGAGGCAGAGGTGGATGTCTTTGCTGGCTCAGCCTTTAGTCTAGATGGCAGATCTGGGACTCAGAGAGGGCCAACTAAAGGTGGGGAAACGTTGGGTAGAGGCTGGTGGGAAAACTAGAGGCACTAGGCTCTGAGCATTGTTGTTTCTTTGAGGATACTCACCACCTAGGAACATTCCTGGGATGGATGAGCCCTTTTCTCCTTTCGAAGAGAGAGGGACCCTTGGCCCAGAAATCCTTTCGTTCCCACATCTTGTGGTTGGATAACTAGAACTCACCTCACTGCTCAGTAATGAGGCAGTACAGTGAGAGATCCTGAGTCTTTGATAAGGTCAGGGGATCCTCAGTATGAGATTGTACTTGAATGTCCTAACTAGGTGCATGGTCAGTCCCATCTAAGACTGTCATGATGTAGGACATAGAATCTAAAGAATCAGAGCATGATGGGGCCTGTTCTGGGAGTCTTGAGTATTATGTGTTAACTTCGAGCTCCCATGTGCCCAACTGCTTCTCTTTCTTGGGTGGGTCTTTGCTAGAAAAAGCATGAAACTAGGAACTGGGTCCTATCCCTTGGCTTTGATGCTGAAAGCTAGCACACTACCACTTCCGGTTTTCTGTCAGTTCCTTGATGACAAGAGTCTCAGGGTCTATCCAGACCAGGCTGGCTTTGACATATGGTCCTCAGATCTCAGCTCCTGAGTACCTAGGATGACAAACATGAGCTACTGGCATCCAGTGAAAGATATTTTCCATGCTTGTCATCCTATCCCCTCAGGAGACTGAGATCTGAGGACTGTAGTTGCATGCCACCCTTGGCATCAAAGTCAATGAGAACTCATTATCTTCAATTAAACACCCCAAAAAAGTTGGAAGTGAAGCTGTGGCTCTAGTTGTTGAGTGCTTGCTTTGAGCTGAAGAGATCAGGGACAGCACCCAGACCCAGAGTTCAAGCCCCACAACAGAAAAAAGGAAGAAAGTCAGGCATCTTTGCCTGCAAAGGGTGGGGAAGGTGGGGGGGGGGGGTCAGGCAGGCGGTTGCTGTGGTTGGGAGACTAGGTGATGGCATCACTGTACAGACATTTCTATGAACTCCCCAATTTTCCCCCAGTTTGAAGCCACAGCTTCAGGAGGACGTGACCTGTAGCAGGCAGGGATTGGGTGAATGGGTGCAGGGGTGGGATTGTTGTGTCTGTATTCTCTCCATTGAAGGATGGATTTGGATGCTGGGTGTCAGAGTCTGAAGTGAAGGTTTGCAAGAAGTTTGTGGCTTGACAAATTGGGTTTCCTCTGGGTATATAAAGGTGGCTGAAGCCGGGCGCCGCCGGTGCTCACAACTGTCATCCTAGCTACTCATAAAGCTGTAAAGATCATGGTTCAAAGCCAGCTTGGGCAGGAAAGTCTGTGAGATTCGATGGCCAATGGACCACCAGAGAACAGGAAGTAGTGCTTTGGCTCAATTGGAGAGTGCTCATCTTCAGCTGAAGAGCTGAGGGACAGTACCCTGGCCTAGTGTTCAAACCCCATGACCAACAAGAAAATAAGAGGTGACTAAGCTTTCTGTATAGCATTGTGTATGGTAGGAAATTCTATGCTGGGTTGTGAGACATTTCAGATATGTGAGAGGCTTATTGTTTTGTCTACAGTGGGTCTGAAGTCGGGAGTGCCAGCTTCTTGGGGGTGGGATATGACCCTAATGGAGGGAGTTCATGGTTCCGTTCTCAGGGACTGCTGAAGTCTTGGGCTATACATGTCTGTGTGTGTGTGTGTGTGTGTGTGTGTGTGTGTGTGTGTGTGTGTGTGTGTCTGTGTCTGTGTCTGTGTGTATGTGTGTGTGTCTGTCTGTGTCTGCGTCTGTGTGTGTTTGGAGGTAGAAAAAGTGGCCTTGAACTCAGGGCTTAGGTGCTGTGCCTGAGTTTTGTGCTCAAAGCTATTGCTCTGACTCTTGAGCCACAGCTCCACCTCTGGCTATTTGGTGGTTCACTGTAGATAAGGACCTCACAGACTTTCCTGCATGAGCTGGCTTTGAATAGTGATCCTCAGATGTCAGCCTCCTAAGTACCTAGGATGACAGACAGGAGCCACTTGAGCTGGCTTTGTGTGTGTGTGTGTGTGTGTGTGTGTGTATAGAAGTGGGTTGTAACAAGGAGCACCTGAATCTTTGATAACTTCTAACCGCTGTCTTTGGGGGGTGAATGGGCTTTATGGCTGAGGTCTGGGGGCCTGGAAGGGTGAGACTTGAAGGGGACTCAGGGCTGCTAAATTATAAGATGAAGGGATTTGTGTGCCCTGGAACTGTTCACTCCCTTGGGCCTGGTTGGTGACAGAGGGAGATTGGGAGGACCTGGGGGTGGGGCCCACAGGGGGTGGCTCACCAGGGTAACAGGGAACGTGGCCAGCACTTAGTATGGATGTGAGCCCCGTTAGTATGGAGCATATTTGCATGGGTCAGACTGGGTCTTCTCATCATGATGTCTGATGGAAGAGGCCAACCCTATTTTAAATATTGACCTGTGATCTTCAGATCTCAGCCTCCTAAGTATCTAGGATTATAGGCACGAGCCTCTGGCAGTGGGCCTCTGATTATTTTCGGTATATTAGGGTATAAACTCAAGGCCTTAGGCTTTCCAGTCAGGTCTTCTACCACAGAAGCCAAGCCTTTCTGTCTTGGTCATTTCTGAGATAGAGACTCAATATATGCTCAGGCTGGGTTGGATTGCGGTCCTCCTGTGACAGGAATTGGTCACCATGCCTGGTCCTTCTCTAGTTGGGATGCTAGACATATAACGCCATGCTCAGTCATTGGTTAGATGGATTGTCCCAAACTCTTAATCCATGGCAGCTGATTCTTGACCACAGTTGAAGCTCTGCATTGAGCCTCAACACTCTGACCTCAGTCTCTTCACAGGACAGTTGTGAGGAAAGAAGGGATCAATACAGGGGGATCTGTGGGGTAGAACCAGGCATTGAGGGAGTGGTCATCAGATATGGTTCTTGGCAATTATGTGAACATATGACAGGAAGATACCTGGAAAGAGCTCAGATGGGGCCTATTATTTATCGTGATGCAGGTATGGGATTATGAATTAAAACATGGCTCCCTTTCATCCTTACACTATCCAATGAGGAAGGGGATCCTTCACTGTTGAGTTTTGTAGCTGGAGAAAATGAGGCACAGAGAAACTGGGTGACCTACTCATGACCCCCAGCTGACAGGAAGCTCAGCCTGACTTCTCTGCCATGCTCCCTAGGACAATGAGTGCTATTCAGTCCACTTCTTGTGGTGGAAAGTCCACTTATTGTCAGTTGTTGGGCTTGAACTCTGGGCCTGGGCGTTATCTCCAAGCTCCTCAGATAAAGGCTACAACTCTACCACTTGAGCCACAGCACCACTTCCGGTTTTCTGGTGGTTCTTTGGAGATAAGAGTCTCACAGACATTCCTGCCTGGGCTGCTATGAACCATGATCCTCATATCTCAGCCTCCTGTGTAGTTACCATTATAGGCCTGTGCTACTCTCACCCGGCTTAAGTGTATTTCTGACTCTCTCTCTCTCACTCTCTCACAGGAACTGGTTAAATGGGTGTTGGAGGAGGTGGCCCAGCGTCCCCATGTGGCTGTGAGTCATGGTGTCCCTCTCATTCTGGAGGTGGGCTGTGGTTTAGGAGCTGTCTCGCTCAGCCTGTAGAACTAGCTCCTTGAGGTAAGCCTCTCTGTGCCCGGGATAGACTGTGATGGTTATTCCTTGTCAGCCCGTCTGGTGAGACCTTCCCCACTACCCTCTGCTAAGACATTTAAAGGAAAGTGGATGAGGAAGTGTTCCATTGTCCAACTGCACAGCACGATCCCGGGCCTCTGATCTTCACCGCCACCTATCTGGCCAGACTCTGACTATAAGAAAATGAATTCACTCTATGTCTACTTCGCTTTGCTGTGGTGTGTTGTTTCGGAGAGGTGTGGGGCGGTGTGCAGTGGAAAGACCTGAGAACTAACATCTCCTGGGGAACATTTGTTCTTGTGACAGAGCCAAGTCATTGCTGTGGATAAGGAAGAAGCAGCCATCAGACTGACCCAGAACAATGCTCAAAGGTAGGTAGGCTGTTGAAGTATCAAACCCACCCATGTCTGCTTCCCACTCACAACAAGGAGGGTGCACTGAGGGTGGCCCGGCACTGGCCCTAGTGGATTATACATGGATGGTGGCGGTCAGGTGCCAGGGGCTCTCACCCATCATCCTGGCTGTTCAGAAGGCTGAGGACTGATGGTTATGACTAAGAGCCAGCCCAGGCAGGAGAGTCTGAGGGATTCTAATCTCCCATAAACCACCTCTTCCCCCACAAAAAGGCAGATGTGGTGCTGTCGCTCAAGGGTTAGAGCCTCAGCCTTGAGTAAAAGAAGCTCAGGGAATGAATCCAAGACCTAGGACTCACAAAAAAAAATAAATGAATAGTGGGCACCTGTTATCTTACAACCAAAAAGGATGGATTCAGTCTTCTCTCTGGTACTTGTAGCCAAAGGTAAGGGGCTTCCTTTGATGTTCCACTAAACCTCTCCTCTCTATTAACTCTCCCGGCTTCAGTTGTGGGATAGAATTCAGATCATCATACTTGGTGTGACCTTATGTACCCTATTCTACCCACGTTCCTTGGGGTGGAGATCCTGGATGTACTCACCGCTGGGAGAATGAAGCACCAGAGTGATGTGGGTAGGTATCCCAGAAACTCATACTCAAACACATACACACACTCACCTAGCCAACTCAGACTAACCTTTTCCAAAGGCACTTTATCTCCTTGGATTAACTGACCTAGGAGAGGAACTTGATCCCCTGTAAATGATTGTTTTAACTAGGGCTTGCTAGTTGACATGAGATAAACAAAATCTCAAAAGAAAGGCCCTGGTGCCTGTCACCTCTGGCTCAGGATCACACCTGACAACCTGGCTACTCGAGAGGCAGAGATCTGAGGATCAAAAATTGTAGCCAACCATAAGCTGCAAAGTCAGTGACACTCTACTCTCCATGGAACCAACAAAAAGCCAGAAGTGGAGCTGTGGCTCAAGTGATAGAGTAGCAGCCTTGAGCACAAAATCTCAGAGAGACAGCTCCCAGACCCTCAGTTCAAGCCCACACAAAGAAATGGCCCCATTTGTTGCCCCCAGATTGCCTGGGCCTCGAGTGCCTTGTCATGGAGTTAAATACAGCACTGTTCCTTGGGTAGTATATCAGAGCCTTCAGAAAGAAATTGGATGGTGGAAGCCAGGCCTTCCCCTTTGTGTGCTCTCAACCCACATCAACTGGAAGGCAGAGCATGACAATACTGGCAGCTTGCAGAGTGGAAAAGATCCTCCTCTGCCAGGGTTTTTGGAGTGGGCTTCTTAGAGACAGCACTTGAAATGGGGCATTGCTTAACAAGGAGGATCTGACAAGAAGCACAGAGAGCAAAGATGCTGTAAATCAAGGACAACATAGCAGAGTGTGTTCATTTCCAGCCATGGCTGCTGTTGAGAAACTCGGTAAATATGTGCAAGACTGTGCTGAGACAGGTCCAAGGGGTCACAGAAGAACAGCTTTCCAAGGTTGGGATTGTGTATTAGCAGTAGTGGGCTTGCGTGGCACTCAGGAAACCCTAGTTTTGATTACTAGGTTCCTCATACACAGAAAAAGCCAGAAGTCACACCTTGGCTCAGGTGGACGAGTGCTGGCCTCGAGCAAAAGTAACTCAGGAACAGCGCCTGGGCCACAAGGTCAAGCCCCAGGACTGACAATATAAAACAGCATTCCACGGGACCTGGGTGACAGGTGGATGGCTATGCCTTGTAGCTCTTAGTAGATCAATCCATGCATTGTGTCTCCTTCTTTGACAGCGGGGATCTGGACACTCCTTCTGTCTTAAGCACTCCTAGACCCACTTATCAGCAACCCTCCCAACATTTTCCACCGGGACATGGAGCAGCTGGCCCCAGAAATTCTCAGGTACTGTTTGGGTTTGGTGGGGGGATACAGGGCAGGCTGCTGAACACCTAGTGGTCTCATCTGCCCTGGAAGACCAGGCCATCCAGAGGAGGCAGATGAGATCTTAGAGAGAGGTAGTGATGTGAAGGGGGCCCTTTAATACCCATGGCCCTACCCCAATTCTGAGCCTCCATTTGCCATGCCTGAGGGAGGTAGAGGAGTGTCTAGGTGGTAGTGTTTAGAGGAGAATGAGTTGGAAATTCTAAGGAATGAGAAACCATAAGTCCCACTCTGGTGGCTCACACCTGTCATCCTGGCTACTTGGGAGGCTGAGATCCAGAGGAACTTGTTTCCCAGCCCAGGCAGGAAAGTCCCATGAGAGTCTCATCTCCAATCTCCAACCAAAAGTGGTGCCATGGCTCAAGTGGTAGAGCACTGTCCTTGAGCAAAAATCATCATTGAGGACAGTACCCAAGCCATGATTTCAAGCCCCTCACCCAAAAATAAAAACAAAAAACAAAAAAACAAAAAAGAATGCACCCCTTGCTTACAAGAGATGGTGAAGGAGTGCAGTTGCTGTGGTTGGAAGAACAGATGCTGGCCTCACTGTACAGACATTTCTAAGAACTCCCCAGGTTTGCCCCAGTGAGAAGTCACAGCAGGGTGTGCATTGGCTTACCAATAACTCCAGAGGTTGTGTCCTATCTTACCTAAGGAGTGGACCAATGAGAGCAAGGGTGGGAGGGTAGTGTCAATTTTATTCTCTCCATCCAAGGAAGAATGGTTTTGGATGCTGGTGCCAAAGTCTGAAGTGAAAGTTTGAATGTGCTTTGTGGCCTGACAAGTTGTGTTTCCGCTGGGTCTAAGAAGGTTGCTGAAGCCAGGAGCTGCCCGTAGCTCACAAATAACATCCTAGCTACTCAGGAGGCTGAGATCTGAGGATGACAGTTCAAAGCCAGCTTGGGCAGGAAAGTCTGAGAGACTTTATCTCCAGTGAACCACCAGAAAACCGGAAGTGATGCTATGGCTTCAGTGGTAGAGCGCACACCTTCAGCTGAAGAGCTGGGGGACTACACACAGGCCCAAAGTTCAAACCCCATGACCAACAACCAAAAATAAGGTAGCTGGCTTTTCTTCATAGCAGTGAGTACAGTAGGAAGTGCCATGCTGAATTATGAGCCATTCCAGATGTGTGAGAGGCTCTGAGTTTTGTCTACATTTGATATGAGGACTGTAGAGCCATCTTTCTGGGGGTTAGGATGTTCAGGTGATCAGGGACTGCTGAGGCCTTGCCTTACCCGTGTGTGTGTGTGTGTGTGTGTGTGTGTGTGCATTTCCCTCATCTCTGTCCACTTCCAGGGTGCCTGTCTACCTCTTCCTGATCTCGGATGATGCCCCTCCTCCCTGGCAGCCTTGCATTTAGCCCCCTATCAGGGTCTACAATGAGTCCTAAATTGCCAGAGACCTGCATATACCAGCTTTTCTTTGGGGCCCAAGTCCGGCTGTCCATATCTTTGGCCGCCTCCAGGGGATTCTGAATCAGCAGGGTCAGCTGGCATGTGTTCTCCCCTGCCTCTGGGGTGGCAGGGTCAGTCATGCGTTGTTCTGTCATTTTCCTCTGGCTGCATATCCCATTTCCAGCAGGCTGGCAGTGGAGTGGGGGAAGGGTGGTTTCCAGTGGCTCTGGCCAGATCGAGCTTGATAGCTTACTGAAGACTGTCCAAGCAAGGATGATCTGGGGCTACTTGGGAGGTGAAGCCAAGGTGGCTGGGAAGTGTTAGACAGTATCAAGGAAAAGTCAAGGTACCTTATCACAGGCAAGTCTATCTTCTGGGCCCAGCTGGGCCTCTCAGGTGCTTCTAAACAATTCCAGATGCCCAGAATACAGAGGCACAGACTTTAGATTCCAGGACCAGGTAACTGGGATAAGGGACTGATATATACCAGTCCCTCAATGTACTGGGGCATTAGCCTTGACATGGCTATCACCCACTTGTGTAAGTTCACTTCTTAGCCCATGGCCACACACCAGCTACTACTGCTGTGGAAGTGGCAGGATCAGAAATGAGATCTAGGATGACCAAAATCTGGATTTATGGCCGGAGTGGGGTGGGGGATGTCTTTAAAAAATCTTAGAGCTGGAACTCAGAGCTTGGCACTGTCCCTGAGCTTCCTTTGCTCAAAGCTAACACTCTAACACTTGAACCACAACTCACCTTTCATCTTTTTTTAGTAGTTTAGTAGACAGAAGTTTCTCACCTATTTTCCTGCCTGGGATGGCTTTAAGTTGCCACCCTAAGAGCTCAGCCCCTTGAGTAGCTAGGATTGCTGGTATGAGCCACGGGCAACTGCTAAGGTTGTGTGTGTGTGTGTGTGTGTGTGTGTGTGTGTGTGTGTGTGTGTGTGTGTGTGTGTGTGTGTGTGTTTCCCGGGGCTTAAACTCAGAGCCTAGGTGTTATCCTTTAGCTTGTTTGCACAAGGTTGGTGCTGTGCCACTTGAACTACAGTAGCTCTCTTCCCATCTTTTTGGTGATTTATTGGCGATAAGAGTCTGCCCAGGCTAGCTTTTAATCTTGATTGATCCTCCGATTTCAGCCTTGAGTAGCCAGGATTATAGCCACTGGCATCCAGCTGCAAGGATATCTTTTCATACTCTCTTCTATTGTAACAGATGTCTACTTGCCCTGGCCAAGATCTTTGACCTCCATAACAGCTCCCACCAGCCCCTGATTGTGTAGAGACCACAAAGGTCAAACTGATCCCATTTCTTTGTCCTCAGGGGAGGAGGTTATGTTTCGTCTGAAGCCTGGGATAGGAGTGGTGGCTGTAGATAGGTGCTTAGCTGGGAGAGAGGTAGTCTGTTTTAGCCAAGAAGGTAAGTGTGGCCAAATGCTAATAGCTCATGTCTCATATTCCTAACTCCTCAGGAGTCTGAAATCTGAGGATTGCCATTCAGAGGAAGTGCAGCAAGAAATGTCTGTGAGACTCTCCTCTCCCCAGAACCACCTGAAAGCTGGAAGAAAAGATGTGGCTCAAGTGGTAGAGAGCTAGCCCTGAATGAAAAAAGTGAGGGACAGAGCCTGGGCCCTGAGTTCAAGCCTTAGTACCAAGATCATACTTGCTCATCCACACACAAACACACACCACACATACACAAACACACACACACACATACACAAACACACACATACATACACATACAGAGGAAGGTAGTAATGATGAGCTGAGCTAGAACTGGGGCCAGTAGTGAGGCATAGTCAAAGTAAACTCTCAAGCCAAATCAAGTGGTTTCTCCCTAAGTCTTCCTTGGGCTGAGGGGTCTCGGCCATGGCAGTAAGTTCCATAGAACCTACCCCTCCATCTGTGCATGGGGTCATAGGACCAAGGGAAGGACACTAGGGATGCTCGTTTGTAGTTGGCCCACGATTGCAGATCTTAATCTGCACCCAAGCACTGGTGAGGAAAGCAGGACTCCGAGCCCTGGGATTCCTGGGATAGCGACTGTTACAAGCAGCAGCCAGTTGGCTGTGGATTCCTGAGCCTAAAAGGCTTTCATGAGCCCAACTCAACACCTGCCCAAGGTGTGCCAGACAAATTCACACACTTGTGATACCCGGATGAGTGGACGTTACTTGGTGTGACATCTTGCACCTGCCCCTCCTGGCCCAGAATCCTGGTCTGAGATGGCGATTTAATGCTCAGATCCACATTGCACCCATGACAGATGCAATTCTGATGATCTCCATGCCCCAAGGCTCGATCTTTCTCTGGTACTGTGGCCCGTTCTGTAGGCAATGGCCTCCAAACAGGCTCCACTCAAGACTTGTAGAACACCTACACATTGGGAGAACCTCAGGGGGCCCACTGGAAACTACTTTGCCTAGAGCCACACAGTGAGGTCCAAGCAGACCAGGTGTTGGTCACGGGGCTTGAACTCTGGACCTGGGCTCTGTCCTAGCTCTTAAGCTTACCACTTGAGCTACAGAACTACGTTCGTTCCTCTGGAGGTTCCTTGGAGATCAGAGTCTCCCGGACTTTCCTTCCTGGGCTGGAATTGAACTGCGATCCTCACATCTCAGCCTCCTGAGGAGGTAGGAGGACAGGTATGAGCCACCGGCGCCCAGCTGATCTGGCCTTTCACCAGAGTTGACTAGGAGCTCCTGAAAGCTATTCTTTATTTTTCTGTGCCAGTACTGGGTTTGAACTCAGGGTCTGGTCTCTGGTCTCTTAACTTTTTCCCTCAAGGTTAGCACTCTACCACTTGAGCCCCAGCTCCATTTCTGGTTTTTGGTAGTTCATTTGCAAGAAGAGTCTCACTAACTTTCCTCTCTTGATCTGGCTTGACCCTCGATCTCTATCTCAGTCTCCTGAGTAGCTAGGATTTACAGGGTTTGAGCCACTGGTGGCATTGGGCTAGAAGCTTTTCTTAAGCAAGAGTTCTTCCCTGTGTTTGCCCTGACTCCTCCATGCAATGGATGCCTGAGGGTTAAGAGCTGTGAAAAATAGGCTTCCAGCCACAGGAAATGGCTGGGGTCCTTGGTGTAAAGCCAAGCTAATCTTCCTCCTGGGGCCCATTCTAGGACCCCACCCTCTGCCCTGTGACTCAAGTACAAACCTTGACCCAGCCTTGAATGTTCTACCAGACTTTTCTGAAGCCACAGAGCCTTCATTCCAACAACATCACCTGCTCTACAGCACACCTTAGGACCTTTGTCCATGCTGTACCTACTGCCTGAGGCTCTCTTTCCTGTATCCACATCTTAGAACTCCTGTAGAAATTTGGCACTGGATATATCACCTCCTGGAACAAGTCTTTGCTTCCCTTCTACCTCTTTTGTTATATTGAGTTGGTAGAGATGGAATTTTTGCAGGCTGACTGGCAAATGCTCTATCTTGGTGTGTGTGTGTGTGTGTGTGTGTGTGTGTGTGTGTGTGTGTGTTTGTGTGGTGTGTGTGTGTGTGTCTGTGTGTGTGTGTGTGTGTGCCTCTCCTGGGTTTGAATTAATGGCCTGGATGCTATCCTATCCCTAAGCTTTTGTGCTCAAGGCTAGCACTTTACTACTTGAACCACAGTTCTATTTCTGGTTTTGGGGGTGTTTAATTGGAAAAGAGGTTCTCATATAGACTTTCTTGCCTGCAATTGGGATCCTTAGATCTCAGCCTCCTGAGTAACTTCCAAGGGTGAGCCACCAGCACCTGCCTTCTACCCTACTTCTTACATATAACCTTGGCCTTCCTCTGAGTCCCAGAAAAAATATGTCTCACCAGGTTCACATCTTTTTGTGCCAGTCTTGTAGCTTGAAATCAGGGTCTGGGCAAGTTCCTGAGCTTCTTTTGCTCAAGGGTATCACTTAAGCCAAAATGAGACTTTTGGCTTTTGCTGTTTCTGTGGTACTGAGGAATCGAACCGAGGATTTAGTGCATGCTAGGCAAGCACTCTACAACTAAGCCACATTCGCAGCCCAAGGCTCACTTCTAAAGGGAGTTATGAGGGTGGGATCTATTGGCATACCTCTTTCGGCATAGAAATCGCTGACTATTTCATACCTTTACCAAGATTTGGGAGCAGCCTGTGACTAGGCAATGAGGAATGATAATTGAGTGATAGCCACCAGGCACCAGAGGTCTAGGCTCACATCCTACAGAGGGATAGAGAATATGGAGCCAGAAACTTTGACAACTCCTACAGTCTAGGAACTGTGGTCTCCCTGGAGGCAGTGGCCGGCTTCTAATTGTCCCAATGGGACATCTCAGCCAGAACATCAAGCTTCAGTTATTTAATGGCATACAAGGATGCTTTGTTCAAGTTGCCGGCTCACACTTAGTACTCTTCAGGGCTTGTCTCAGCTTGCCCAGGTTGGGGGGCTGGGCATTGGCAACCTGCTGAATGCCCATCATCCATACATCATCCATCCATACACAGAGACATGGAGTTATTGCCTCCTTTTGGGGGGGGGGGCAGTTCCGTGTTGTACTATCAGCCTAGGCCCTGTCCCTGAGCTCCTTTTGGTCAAGGGTATTGCTCTGCCCTTGAGCCACAGCCCCATTCATGTTTTTTTTTTCTGTAATCTCTTAGAAATAAGAGGGTCGCGGACTTTCCTGCCCCGGTTGAATTCAAATTGGCATTCTCTACATCTCAGCCTCCTGAGGAGCTAGGATTACAGGCAGGAGCCCCTGGGTCTTAGTTTTCTTTTCTTCTTGGTCTTTTTGTAATCATAACAATCTGAAATCTTCATGGTGTTATTCCAATGGTTTGGATTCAAAGAAAACTACCCAGGCTTGGAGTTCAAATGCCAGGACTGCCACCCACAAATGGAAAGAGATCCTGACAAACTCATTCCTATTTATGTGAATGCTAATGGAATGTTATAAAAGTAATAATTAAATTTGCAGTTAATTCATGATTCTATTTTAGAATGCCACGCAAAAATTATTGGATTTATATCTGGCATTGTAGCAACATGGTGTGATTTCCCCTAATGGAAGGATATTGAATAATTTTTAATTAATGCTTCTATAAATATTCAACCAAGATAATTTATTAAATGGAGGCATAATTTCATAACTAATAATCGGTAATAATGTATATAATTTAATATCCTCACATTCCCTCTCTCTTTATGCATATATATATATCTACACATCTATCTATCTATCTATTTATCTATCTATCTATCTATCTACCTATCTATCTATCTATCTATCTACCAATCTACACAATTGATCTGTTTATTCTCTTGTCACTACTGGCACTACTGGGGCTCAGTGGTAGAGTGCTTGCCTAGTGCATACAAAGCCTTGGGTTCAATCCTCACTACAATGTGCATAGAAAAATCCAGAAGTTGTGCTGTCGCTCAAGCAACGGAGCACTAGCTTTGAGCATAAAAGCTTAGGGACTGTGTCTAGACTCTTACTCAACACCCAGGAATGGCACCAAAAAAAGAATGTTCTGACTGCAACTATATAACGATAGCACTGCAAATACCTCATCACAGAGCAAGCCAGAAGTCTGATGCTGACAGCTGCCATCTAACCTGACTTAGCCAGAGGTAAACGGCTGCAACCCAGCTCCACAAAACCAGATGGTGCTGGCTCCATCACCTTTGTCATGCAAGATACTCGGGGGCTGAGATCTGACACTGGTGGGTTTAAAACCCAGCCCTGGTAGGAAGTCGGTGAAATTCTGAGCTGTGGCACACAGTGGTAGAGTTCTAGCCTTGAGCAAAAGATCATAGGACAGTACCCCCAAACTTCCAGTGCAGTTCCCGTGGCTGACTCCACCTCCCCCCAAAACCCCATCCCTCTTAATCATTAGATGTGAACTTTATGTGGCTTGTTATGTGTTTCTGAAAGAATGGTGGTACTGAGGAAAGCACCCTAACACTGACAGCTTGTGGGATACAGCTATGTGATGAGTCCTTCATGGGGTGTTGTGTGCTGAGTCCTTCACGGGGTAAATTCTTCCACTTGGTCCTTGTAAGGGCTCCAGAAGTCAGATGATGGTGCAGATGAGAATCTTGAGGCTCAGATATGTCTCAATGTCAGTGCCAATTGTGAATGTACCTAACTCTAGTGAGTTGTCTCCTGCAGACAATTGTTTTGGTTTATTTTTCTTGGTCGTGAACCTTGAACTCAGGACCTAGCCACTGAACCATGTGGAGCCAAGAACCCTCTTTCAAAAGAGTGTTAGAGTCTAGGCATCTGTAGCTGAGGTCTGTCACCCTACCTACTCAAGAAGCTGGTATTTGACAACCTCGGTTCCAAACTATCCCAGACACAAAAGGTCCCAAGAGACTATTATCTCCTATTCACCACTTAGAAACTTGAAGTGGAAGCTGGGTGCCAATAACTCGCACCGTCATCCTAGCTACTCAGGAGCCTGAGAGCTGAGGATCACTTTCCAAAGCCAGCCTGGGCATGAAATTCCTTGAGAGGATTCTCTCCAGTGAATTAACAAAAACTTGCAGGGGTGCTGTAGCTCAAGTGGTAGAGCACTTGTATTTAGCTGAAGAGCGCAAGGACAGCACCCGGGCCTAGACTTCAATTCTTCTGACTTACAAGGAAAGAAAGAAAGAAACCTGAAGAGGATTGCTGGGAATGTGTCTTAGGGTAGAGTGCTTTGCATGTATGAATACCTGGGCTTGATTATTTAGTACCACATCACTAGAATAAAGCCTGAAGTGGCTCTGTGGCTAAAGTGGTAGAGTGCTATCTTTGTACAGGAGAAACTCAGGTACAGTGTTCAGGTCCTGAGTTCAAGCTCCAGGACAAGTGTATGCACACACATTCGTGCACACACACACACACACACACACACACACACACAGATACCAGAAGTGATGTTGTGACACCAAATGGTAAAGCACTGAGCTTCTGTTCTGAGCTCATGGTCAGCACCCAGGCCCTGTGTTCAACCCCAAAACCTAGCCACCCAGGGCCCAACTAGGAGAGTTCAAAGGTTTTAAAACTTGATGAGCTTCACCAGCTCTAGATGACAAGAAGTATTGTGATATTACACATGTGCTTAGATTTAGCAAGCTTCCAGAAACTAGGAAGGCACTGTTGCCAATCATGAATCATTTTATAAGGTTCAGCTCCCTGGTTGTCTGCCAGAAGGACCCTTGAATTTATTGTAGCAAGTTATTTCAACACTGGAACATAGACTAACAAAGACAGGATAAGTGCAGGGAACTTGGCCTTCCACAGGAGGTGGCACAAATGGAGGCTTCCAGTCAAAATAGCACTGAGGAGAGAGATAGCTTGAGTTTCAAAGGGGCATTTTTTTCTCCTAGGATTCAGAGCCCACCAACACTCCTGCTCACTAATTGGCCCAGATGGAGTTGTTTGTTACACAGCTGTAAAGGTGTGAGGATTTTGTCTGCCTGTTCCAACAATGAGGCAGACTTCCTCCAGCAATCCCTGGTGCCGAGAAAACCTCAGGCTACACTGGTATCGGGGAGCCCCGGAACATGCACTGTCTTGAAAGCACTGTCTGTGCTATGAAATCATTTTATTCAAAGCAATTTTCCTAGCTTGGTGCCTTTCATCTTAGGGATTCTGGACCTTCACCGATAGAAATACATGCATACATATATGGGGAGACAGGGAGTTACTTTTTTTTGGCAGGTTCAGGGGTTGTATTATGAGCCTAGGCACATTTCCTGAGCTCCTTTTGCTCAAAGGTATCACTCTGTCCTTGAGCCACAGCCACACTCATGGCAATTTTTTTTATTTCTGGGATCCCACAGAAATAACAGTGCTGTGGACTTTCCTGTCCTGGCTGAATTCAAACTGGCATTCTCTACCTCTCAGAGTTCTGAAGAGCTAGGATTACAGGCAGGCACAAATGACACCTGGCTTTCTTTTCTTCTTGTTCTTTTTTTCATTGTGACAAACTGAAACCTTCACAGTGTCATTCTAATGGTTTGCATTTTGAAGTAAACTACCCAGGCCTGGAGTTCGAATGCCAGGACTGCCTCCTACAAATGGAGGGAGATCTTGAGAAAATCTTCACTATTCAAGTGAATGTTTAATGGAGTGTTATAAAAAAGTAATAATTATATTTGCAGTTAATTCATGATTCTCTTATACAGTGCCACACAAAAAGTATTGGATTATGTCTTCCATTCTAGCACCACGGTGTGATAGTCCCAATTAAGGAATACTGTCTACATTTACATTAATGCTTCAATAAGTATTCAACCATGATACTTCATTAAATGGAGGTATAATTTAATAATAATTCATAATATATATAATATAATATTCTCACATAGTCTCTCTCTCTCATATATAGCCAACTACACATCTATCTATCTATCTCTATATCAATCTCAATCTCTATATCTATATCAACCACTACTATGGCTTGTTCTCAGGTCCTCAGAACTGGCTGGCAGCTCAGTTTGCAAAGGGCTTTTTCTCTACACTGACCTTTTCATGGAAAAATAAGGGTAATAAATGTCATAAGGAATAAACCCCTGTATCTAAATAGATCTCATATATGAATATTATTTATCAGTGCTGGGGCTTGAATTCGGGCCCTGGAAACTGGGCTGAAATTGTTGTATTCAATGATAGTGAGCTTCCTCTGCACCACAGTGACACAGAATTGCCCAGGCCCTGAGTTCAAATTCTAGGCCTTCCAGAAAAATGGTGCAAATTCCAAGCCAGGGCCTTAATTTTTTTTGGCCAGGCCTGGAGCTTGAACTCAGCTCGTGGCAACTCTGCCTCAACTTCTATCATCCTAGGCTGGGGTGCAGCCTCTGGACCCACAGCCCATCCTAAGATCCTATGACCCGAGTTCAAATCTTGGGACTTGCAAAAAAAAAAAAAAGAAGTGCTGGGAAGGTGGATCAGTAATAGAGTGCTTTGCTTGCATGCACAAGGCTCTGGGTTTGATTCCCCAGCACCACATAAGCAGAATAAAGCTGGAGGTAGTGCTATGGCTCAAGTGGTAGAACGATAGTCTTGAGCTGAATAGTTGATGGACAGCACCCAGATTCAGAGTTCTGGGCCCAATACCGAAAAAAAAAAAGAAGAACAAAAAGCGGGGGAAAAAGGAGAAGGATACAACTGAGAAGTTCCAGAAGGCGGTTTTACATAGTTTATTCCTTTGCATTGCAACCATCCTGGGTCTAAATGACAGGGCCCGGAAAGTGTACATGACCTTGTACTGCTGAAGTTTGGTGGACTATCATGGAAGCCATAGCCAAAACCAGCAACATAGGCCCGGGGTGCGAATCTCAGGACTGCCACCTATGAATGGTGGGAGATCCTAAGAAATACATTCTGATATACATCCATACGAATGGAATGTTGTAAACTAACAATTACATTAGTAGTGTATGATTATATTATAAAATTATGCAAAATAATTAGAGTACACTGACTAATTTTCAATTAATACTTTGTTATGTATTCAACCACCATTCTTAAATAAAGGAAGGCATAATTTATCGATAAGTGGTAGTAATATAGTATATAAAATCAAATAATATACAGATATCCTTTTCTTGCTTTATACATACATGCATATATATATATATTTCTATATATCTATGAAACAATCTATATATCTGTTTCTACATTTGTCATTCCTGCGGCTCAGTGGTAGAGTGCTTTCCTAGTACATACAATGCCCTGGGTTCGATTCCTCTCTACTGTGTGCACAGAAACATCCAGAAGTCATGCTGTTACTCAAACAGCCAAGCACTAGCTTAGCATAAAAGCTTAGGGACTGTGTCTAGACTCTTACTCAAGACCCAGGAATGGCATAAAAAAAAAGATAGACTGTTCTGACTGCAACTATATAAGGATAACACTGCAAATACCTCATCACAGAGCAAGCTGGGAATCTGAAGCTGATGGTTGGCATCTAACCTGACTTAGCCAGAGTTTAACAGCTGCAACCCAGCACCATGGAACCAGACACTGCTGGCTCACCCTTAGCTGCTCGGGGGATGAGATAAGACACTAGTGGGTTGAAAACTCAACCCTGGCAGGAAGTCTGCCAGACTATAAGCTGTGCCTCAAAGTGGTAGAGATGTAGCCTTGAGGAAAAGATCTCAGGACAGTACCTCCAACCTATAAGTGCAATCCCAGAGGCTGATGACCCTATCCACAAAAAAGACCTTTTTAAACCGTTAGATGTGAACTTGTGCGGTTTGTGAAATGTATCTAAAAGAATGGTGATACTGATGAAAGCACCCTAATTCTAATGACAGTTTGTGGAATACAGCTATGTGATGAGTCCTTCCAGGGGTGCTAGGTCGTTCATGGGGTACTGTGTGCTGAGTCCTTCACAGGGTCCTACATACTGAGTCCTTCATGAGTTATATTGGTTCATCTGGTCCTTATAAGAGCTACAGAAGTAAGATAATTGTGCAGAGGCTCATATATGTCCCCAAGGCAAGGCCAAATTTATGTATACACCGAGCTGTAGTGACTTGTCTCCTGCAGACAATTGTTTCGGTTTTGTTTTCTCCATCATGAACCTTGAACTCAGAGCCTAGTTGCTGACTTTCTTCTTGGGCTCATGGCTAACGTTCTACCATGTGGAGCCAAGGACATCCTTGCAGCAAAGTGTCAAGGGTTAGATGTCTTTAGCTGAGGTCTATCATCCTGCCTGCTCAGGATGCTGAGGATCTTGGTTCAAAACTATCCCAGATCACGGTCCAAAGACAGCCTGGGCAGGAAATTCCTTGAGATGGTTATTTCCAATAAACTACCAGAAAGCCTAAAGGGGTGCTGTAGCTAAAGTGGTAGAGCATTACACATGAGCTGAAGAGGTCAGAGGCAGCACCCAGGCCCAGACTTCAACTCCTCTAACTTATAAGAAAAGAAAGAAAGAAACCAGAAGTGGAGCACTGGGAATTTTTTCTTAGAGGTAGACTGCTTTGCATGTGTGAAACCCAGGGTTAAATTCTCAGTACCACATCCCTAGTGAAAAAAAAGCCTGAAATGGCTGTGTGGTTCAATTGGTAGAGTGCTGTCCTTATACAGGAGAAAAACTCAGAGTGGTTAGGAACTGAGTTCAAGCACCATGACTGGTGTATGCACACACACACACACACACACACACACACACACACACACACACACACACACACACACACAGAGGTACCGTTGCCAATAATGAATCATTTCATTAAGTTCAGCTCCCTAATTGTCTGCCAGAAGGACTCTTGAATTAGTGGTAGCAGTTTGTTTCAACACTGAAATATAGGCTTACAAAGACAGGATGAGTGCAGAGAACTTGGCCTGCCACGGAAGATGGCACAAATGAAGACTTTCTGTCAAAACAGAGCACTGGGAGGAGAGATAGCTTGGGGTGTAGAGCACATGGGCAGCAAAGATGGCGCTGAGAGGGGGTTGAGTGGGCAGAGCCTAGTTTACTATAGAGCACATGGGCAGCAAAGATGGCACTGGGAGAGAATAGAGTGGGCAGAGCCCAATTTACTGTAGGGCACATGGGCAGCCAAGATGGCGCTGGGAGAGAGTAGATTGGGCAGGGCCCAATTGATCTTCCGATCAGTGCCTAACCAGCCCGTGAAGGCTCAGGTTAATGATAGGGGGTGACCTTGACAGTGATTGGTTCCTCTTCCTCCCTTGCCATGCCACCAGCCCTTTTTGGCTTTAAAAAAGGCTGTTCTCTGTTAATAAAAGAGTTTTTCTTTTTTTGTTTAATTTAATTTAATTTTTGTTGCGTGAACATACTGTACAGAGGGGTTACAATTAAATGGGCAGGATAATGCATACATTTCTTATCAAGCATAGCAGCCTCATCTTTGTTTACCCTTCACATGCCTTCCCAGCCTCCCCCCCAATCTTCCCCACGCCCACCCCCAAGAACGTTATAAAGCTCATTTTCGACATGACAACTTGTACTTCTCAATGTTGCAACAGGTCCACCTGTATCCTTAAACGACTTGTTTTTCCCCATCTCCTTCACAAGTTATGCTGACATCAAATATAGTGAAAGCAGTGGTTATTCTGTGGGGGAGGGACATACAAAGCAACAAAGAGATAATCTTATAAATGCGTTAGAAACAAATGCATGAAAGAAAAAAAAACATTAAAATACATATCTAAGGGTTCATTTTTCTAACATCACATTATCTGACCTTTTCTGCTTGACTCATACATATACTAGATATTCCAAATAAGGGAAACCATGGGACCTATGTTTCTCTGGGCCTGGCTTACTTCACTTTATATAATTTTTTCCAAGTTTATCCATTTCCTAACAAATGGGGAAATGTCATTCTTTCTGATGGAGGACCCCTTCCTTCTTTTGTGGGATGGACGAAGACCCAACATTGGGATACAAAGAGGCCTTTTTCTCCTGATTTCAGATCCTGCCCACACACATCCTCGCTAATTGCCCTGCATGAATTGTTTGTTACAGAGTGTACAGGAGTGAGGCTTTTTCTGTGCCTGTTCCAACAATGAGGCAGACTTTCTCCAGCAGCCTGGGGTATGAAGAACCCCTCAGGCTATACTGGGAATATTGAGGGGAGCCAAGGAACATGCACCATCTTGAAAGTACTCTCTGTGCTATGAAATTTTTCTATTCAATGCAAATTTCCTATCTGGGTGCCTTTCTTCATAGAGAATCTGGATGTTCACCGATACAAATACATGGATAAATTCACAGACACATGGAGTTACTGGCTCTTTTTTTGTGGCAATTCCTGAGGCTTGAACTGTGAGCTTAGACATTTTCCCTGAGCTCCTTTTACTCAAGGAAGCATTTTATTGTGTCTTAAACCATGATTACCCTAGGCTGGGTGCAGCTTTTACACCCACAGATGATTCAGGGATCCTAAGACCCAAGTTTAACTCCTAGCTCTTGCAAAAACAAAAACAAAAAAACAAAAAAACAAACAAAACAAAAAACAAAAAAAAACCCCATCAAACCAACAAAAATGGAAGAGGAAAAGACCAGGAAGTTTTATACAACAGTTTTACCTTTGTTTCCTTAGTACTGTGACCCTCCTGGGTCTCAATTACTTGGTTTGAAAATTGTACATGATCTTGCATGGTCGAAGGCTGGAGACTGTCAGTGAAGCCTGAGTCCAACCCAGACACCTAGGCCCTGAGTTAGATCCCGGGAGTGCACACGGCTGAAGATCTAGGAAACTTGTTCCTATCTATAGGAATACAAATACAATGTTTGAAATGTACTAATTAAATTACTAATTAGCTAGTCATTCCAGTGTATGATTGTAAGCAATAAATATAGGTCATTCATTAATTAATACTTTATTAAGTCTCCTACTGTGATTAATTAATGGAGGTATAATTTTATACCAAATAATTTGTAATAATATAATATATAAAAATAAGATACAGACATCACTCAATAACTGGCCCGTACTGTGACCAGGTGAGGCAGGCCGGACTTGGCGAGTGGTACTAATTAGATGAAGGACCCACTAAGTTCCCCATAGCAGGAGTGAGACAAAACCTGGGTGAGCTTCTACCTGATTTTATAGACCAAGTCCAACAGAGTGTTCACCGCAAGTCGCCAGCAGGGGACCTCTGAGATCAGTTTGTAAAGCTACTGGTTTGGGAAGGGATGAATGCAGACCACCACACAGCCTGCGTGGGATTGAGAGAGTGTTCCCTGAGCACATGGGTGGTGGCCTCCCAGGATGTGGAACACAACAGCCCCAGGCCCAATCACTATCTACCTTTACAGGCTCAGACATCTGCAGGCTTTTACCCAGGCTCTGGCAGCCCAGGGCCAAGGAACCCCAAGGCCATCAGGGAGAGGGACTTGTTTTAAATGCAGACAGGAGGTCCCCTTTAAGTGGGACTGTTCAAAACAATCCTCCCTGCCCTCCACCCACTGCCAACCAGCCAGGGGGGGTCCAAACCACTCCCAACACCCTGCCGCAAGTGCAGGAAGGGATACCATTGGAAAAAGGATTGTTGATCCAAATTTGATTTAGATGGGAAGCCTTTAAACTAGGGGAGGGGCATCCTCCAGCCCCGTTAGCTCAAGGAGGAACCCCCTCTGCTATAAGGCCCAGGCAACCTCATGGCAGGACGACCCAGGCCCATTGGACCATCCCCCTGAGGGAAGGACTCCACCCTAAAATGTGTATTTTCATAGGGGTAAAGCAGTTTCACTGCCTAATTGATGTGAGGGCAGATTGAACCATACTCAGGGAGGAGGAAGTTCCCTAGGACTGGAAGCTTGCACACGGACCCCCGATATTGGGGGTAGGGGGCAAATCCCAGTCCAAAGAGTCGGTCGCCCTTATGAAATGGAATAGCCTAGATGGAGAGCAGGGAAATATATGCCCTTTAGTGACAAAAAACCTCACCGCCAATTTACTAGGGCAAGACATGCTAAGACAAATGGATGCTGTGGTCACTACAGATCATCGACATCCTATGATGATATCCTGGATAGAGTAAAATCACAAAAACTTAAACAGGATCTAGAGGGAGTTAAGAAAAAGAATTTTTTAACTTTCATAAGTACAGAGAAGAACATAAGGGACCCACTTGGGTGCACCCCCAATCCTAAAGGCAATTGTCCCCCAAGTACCTCCCATTAGGTGGAAACCGAGAAGCCCTATTTGGGTGGAGCAGTGGCCATTGACCTAACCTAAACTTGTAGCACGCCACCTTTTGGTGGAGGAACAGATAAAATTTGGGCACATACTTCCTTCTGTGGGTCATTGGAACACACCTGTATTTGTTATCCAAAAAGCATCCTTGCTTGGTTTGTGCTCCAAGATTTACATAAGGTAACTGAAAGGATAGAGCTAGTAGGAATTCCCTAAGAGGAATGCCCTGGACTCCCGCTTCAGAATATACCTTGGTTGTAATTGATATTAAAGATAGTTTTTTTTTGATCCCCTTGCATCTGGATGACTGCAAGAAATTTGCCTTCTCCATCCCCTCTCTTAATTTTTTCCCATCCTGATCAGGGGTTTGAATGGACATTGCTGCCACAGGGAATGGCCAATAGCCTGGCCTTTTGCTAACAATACTTGGCCACACTTTTAGGGCCTGTGCTGGGTTCAGACACCTCCCTTGCCTATGCCTACATGGATGAAATAATTCTGGGGCATCAAGACCTGGGCCGCCTGGAGAGTCTTCTAGCCCAGGTTCTCACCATATTAAAAAAGGGTTTTTTTTTTTTTTTAACCATAGCCCTAAATAAAATTCAAATGGTACCTCCTTTAAGGTGTTCGGATCCCACCTTACCTTGACTCAGGCCAGCCCCCTTAAGCCTTTGCTGGATATTCCAGCATCTCTGTCCTTAACCAAACTTCAAAGTCTTTTAGGGGAAATCAATTGGCTGTTTCCATGGGTTCCCATCCCTAAAATAGTCTTGTGCCCTTATTCACAAGACTAAAAGACAGGACACCCCAAGAAGTTATTATAATTACAAGCAGCCATCGGGCAATATTTTTACAGTTCCAAAGAGCCCTGTATGAACTTTCCCTGAAAAGGTATTCTATTCTTAAGCCCATTTCCCTCTCGTTGTTTGCAGGTATTACATTGATTTCTGCAGTTTTAAGTCAAAGAGGGGGAGCCATTAGAGTGTGTTCACACTCCTCTGGGGGGCACACCTCAGGTGTACTCTCAGGCAGACCAACTTGCCGATGCTGTTTTCAAGGGAAGGACCCAATCCCAAAGGCATTATGGCCTTGACCCTCACTCCATTGTTTTTCCTTTTCGGAAGGCAGACGTTGAGTGTTCACTTGAGCCAATGCTCAACTTGCTCTCTCCCTGGAAGGGTTTCTAGGTCAAATTGACTGCCATTATGGGTCATCTAAATGGACCGTCATGTTATGGTGACTTCCCCTCATAATGCCTTCTCTATTTTCTCCTAAACTATTCCTGGCGCTTTCCATGTTTTTACTGATGAAGGTAAAACAGGCTCTGTGTATGCAGCCTTTGAGGAGCAACAAAAGACCCCAAGCCAACAAAGATTTCAACCTTGTCAAGGGTCAGCACAATAAAAAGAAATGTTTGCTGTAATTATGATCCTTCGGGACATTCAAAAACCCCTTGATTTGTATTCTGACAGTTTATATGATTAACTTGCTCCCTCATATTTCCCAGGCACATATTAAGCTGGATGGAAACCCTGTTTTCCCATTTTGGACACCCTTAAGTGCCTTTTAGATGGACGGGGAGCCCTTATTCATATTCAACATTTGAGAGGGCATTCAAAACTTCCTGGGTTTTTATCCATGGGCAATAATTGGACAGACCAGTTAGCTACTGGCCCACAAGCTTTAATGTTACAAGAGGCCACCCATTTACATGATTTAACCCACAATATTTGGAGAGGTTTTCAACATAGATTTCCTCAGGTTTCTGTAAAGGACCTCAAAAGGATAATACATACCCGTAAAACATGCCAGCCCTTCTTAAAAGTACCCCCGCTCCAACCACCAGAGGTAAATCCCAGAGGCCTCAAACCCAATGTCCTGTGGCAACCTGATGTGACTCATTTTCCAGCCTTTGGTAAGCTTAAATATATATTTGTTTCTATATATACCTATTCAGGAGCATGTTGGGCTGCAGCACATACAGGAGAAAGAACTAAACATTCAGAAACACATTTTCTTCAATGCTTTGCCACCTTGGGTCTAGTAGCACATGTTAAAACTATAATGGACATTGTTTTGTTAGTAAAGCAATGTCATAGTTCTTTGAGAGATGGCATATTACTCATACAGGAAATCCCTATAATCTCCAAGGCCAAGCAATTATAGAAAGAAATGGGAGTTAACCCCCATATATAGTTACAGAAAGCTTTTTTTACCATTAACATTTTAAATTTTTCAAAAGGGGCAATTGAATCCAGGTTTCAGAAACACTGGGGACAACTAAATCCTAAGCCCCAAGTGAAAGTCAGGTGGAAGGACTCCCTGACACAACAATGGAGCAGACCTGACCCCCTAGTTACCATGGGCAGGGGATTCAGATATGTTTTTTCCATAGGGGAGACAGCCCTCATTTGGATCCCAGCCAGGAACTTTAAGTTTTAACCATTTCTTCTATACAGGAAGAAGTCCAAGGATAAACTAACCAACAAGGAAAGTAAAATGGCTATGCTGGTCGAGGCTTGTGTTTAAAAGAGAGAAAGCTAAAAAGATAATTACTGACCATCCCCAAGGGCAATCAGCCCTTGAGAAGCTCTTGCATTCTTTAACAATTGCAGATGGTGATACTCCAGCTGTTGGCTCTCCTGACCCTCCTAGTCCTGGCAATGGCCCTACGGAATCCACATCAACCTCAATGTGTGACCTGGGCAGTGATCAAATGGAGAAATCATCAACAGCACCAAAAGAGATGCTGTCCCTTCGACCTGGTGGCCTGAGCTGCATTTTGACATCTTTGACCTGGCTAGAGGATCCTGGGATGTTGGAGATTGAGACCCCCTTTACCAAGGGGGCCCACGAGGATGCACTGTGCCTCATGTGTGGTACCCCCCATATCCAGGCTGCTCCCATGCTTTAAAGAGGTCAACCTTATAAGATAGTGACTTTATATATGTCCCAGAAGTAATCGAACTGCTTCGGACATTTCTAACTGTGGTGGGGCTGACGTTTATTAACTTTACTGAGGAAGGGAAAAGGATAACTAACTGGGAGATGAGCAGGATGTGGGGGTTGCAGTTATATGGGAAAGGGTGGAGACCAAGAGATCCAACGCATGGCTCTCTGTGTCTATTATGATAAGCTCAGTGCTGAAGATTACTCCATACTTTAGGTGAACCACGGAAAGAGGAGGTGCCAATTGGGCGAACCTCATAGGAGGTGCCCTGACCTGAACCTCAGCAAAGAGGTGGGTTTGCCATTATAAAAGGGGGAATCTGTAGGACACATGGACAGCAAAGGTGGCGCTGAGAGGCAGTTGAGTGGGCAGAGTCGGAGTTGTTTATGTTAAAATCTGACTGTGTACCACAACCAGGAACAGTGACGTCTGTAGTTATATAGCACAAAAGACAGCAGAGAAAGTATAGACAGCTTAGGTGCATGATAGGATGACCTCTACAGTGATTGGTTGGTTCCTTTTCTTCCCCTTCCATGCCACGTGGTTTTTTGCTTTAAAAATTGCTTGCTGCATGGTGATAAACGAATTCCTGCTTGACTTGACTCCCTGTTGCATCTGACTGTCTCCGGGGCTACGGGAGGTTGGCGAATGGGCCAGCAGCACACTTACCTTTCCACGGACCCCATTCATCTTCCGCGGCACAGATGAAGATCAAACAGGTAGGAGGAGAACAAAGAAGGAAGCAACAATGCTCAATAGGAAATGTACTCATTACTTTGTTAATGTAACTGTAACCCCTCTGTACAACATTTTTACAATAGAAAACATACATAAATAATGTAGTGCTCAAAGAAGCACTTTGGGGGTAAGGTAAGGATATCTGAATAACTGTACAAAATTCTACATTGCTTTTTTTAATGTTCAGTATGGAACTGAATAAACATAAGTGCTTCCATTAAAAATTTTAAGTCATTGTCTTGGAATTGGAGCCAGTATTTCTGCCATTGAAGGGATTTGAGCTCATTTCCGGGTAACTCTTTTACTCCATTGGTGAAGGGGAAGCTCACTGTCCTTGAGGAAAAGAAATTCAAGCTAGAGTTCCCAGGGCCTGAATTGAGGCCCTGCAATGTAAAAAATATTTCTATACATGTGTAATATATGATATATATGTACATATGCATGAATATTATATATTGATTATTAGAATTATTGATTTTGTATTTATTTTATTTTATTCATTTTATAGTTTATTGTATTTAATATTATTATACACATAATATTTATTATGTTTTGTACATCTAGTATAAAATTATACACAATAAATCATATCATTGACTTGTTATTCATTAATACTATATTAAATGTTGAAACATGATACATAATTAAATGGAGGCATTAGTCACAGTCATCACATGTTTAGAGTCTCTCCCAAGTATGTGCTATGTCTTAGTTATCTTTTGACAACTTACTATAGGGATTCCTTTAGATGATTTATAATCAGAAGCCTTTTCTTGAGGATAGGCAAGTTGAGGGATAAAATTTTAAGGGTGGGGCTGGGAATGTGGCTTAGTGGTATAGAGCTTGCTCAGCATGCACGAATGCCAGGGTTTGAATCCTCAGTGCCACATATTCAGAAAAACCCAGAACCTGTGAAGTGGCTCAAGTGATAGAGTGCTAGCCTTGAGAAAAAGAAGCTCAGAGACAGTACCCAGGCCCTTAGATCAAGCCCCAGGACTGGCAAAAACAATAGGCCAGTTGCTGGTGGGGAATTCTTGGAACCCTAGCTTCTCAGGAGACTGAGATCTGAAGTCCACAGTTCCAAGACAGCCTACACAAGGAAAGCCTGTTAGACTCTTATCTCCAATGAATCACCAAAAGACCTCACATGGCACTGTGGCTCAAGTGGTAGAGTGTTTGCCTTGAGCTGAAGGGTGCAGGGAGAGCACCCAAGCTTCAGTATGAGAAAAACAACTGGAAAAAGAGTGAGGGATAATCAAAGTACTTTTCCAATTTGCTAATTATGAGAACATTTTCTGGAAAATGAACATTGATATACATCAGAGTTGGAGTCAGGGCTCAAGGTTCAAGTATAGCAGATCCATATATCCAGCCTCTCAGACTCTAACATTATAACCTTGTGTCCTACAGAGTTCTGAAAGGTCCAATGTTGAAAGGCATAATATGCTCCCCAAGCCCTTTGTGATAAGCACTTGACTTATATTGTCAATGTCATTACAGTTCTGAACCTAGCACAGCACCAGTAGCTCAGGCCCATAACTCTAGCTCAGGAGACTGAGGTCTCAGGATCACAGGGTGAAGCCAGCCAGGGCAGGAAAGTCTACGACACTCTGACTTCCACTTCTGAAAGGTCAGAAGTTCAAGAGCTTTCTGTGTGTTTCCCTTGGTGATGAGAGGTTACTTGCACTCTAAATGTTCTTAGAGTTCTCAAGCTATAGAAACAGGAAAGAAACATTGTTGACCCATCCTGGGTTCAAATGAAGTTCTCAGGATCCAAGCCTTAGCCCTGTTAGCAGGAAGAACTCCAGTGTAACACTGAATTTGAAGGACAGAAAACAGTTTCAAAAGCCGGGCTAGGTGAAGAGACCTAGGCCTGCAGGATTAGGAGGCAGAATGTACACACTCAACAGGGAAGTCAGCTGCAAAACCACTTTATTCATTCCAGGCATAGCCTGCAAAGAGGAAACCTCAAACATTTGTTAGAGTTACACCAGGGGCAGGCTTTTCTCAGCCTCTTCAAACAATGACTAATTAACCTTTTTCCTCAGGTGAAGGGAGCCTCAGTGTATCTTTACGTTAATAATAGAGAGCCAGTTTCATGGGGGAGAGGGGAGGAACAGAGTAGAAAAACCCTACTCTCTGATCTTAGGAAGTAGGTTTTTGACTCTCTGTCAGATTTGAAGGCCCTTCTTCTACCTCTTCCAGTCCATTCTCCTTCCTTCATTCTCCACATCATTAATGCAAATCCCCAGTCCAAGGAGAGGCAGGGACCTTTCTCTACTATCTCCAAGCACCTGAGTTAGAACCTGGCTCTGCCCTCTTGGCTCTTCTGCTGCCTGAAAAGTGGGATAGGGACAGTCTTCCTGCTCTGTGGTGTGTGATGGCGATGCTGGTGGCCTAGAGCACTGCAGAAGGTCTCAAGACTGGGAATTGTTTCCTTCTTTCCTCCTGATGTGTAAGACCAGATCGCCTATCTATCTATCTATCTATCTATCTATCTATCTATCTATCTATCTATCTATCTATCTATCTATCTATCTATCTATCTATCATCTACCTACCTACCTACCTACCTACCTACCTACCTACCTAGTGAGCTAGCTATCTAATACTAAATTAATTCTTACTTTTATAACATTCCATTTGTATGGATGTAACATCGGGATGCATTTCTTAGACCATGCCGCCATTCATTAGTGGCAGTCCCAGGATTCGACCTCCAGGTCTAAGTTGCCGGTTTCGGCTATGGCTTCCCTAATAGCCCACCAAACATCAGCAATGCAAGGTCATGTGTACTTTCTGGGCCTTGTCATTTAGACCCAGGATGGTCACAGTTCAAAGGGAAAAAAAAGTAAAAAAAAGGGAAAAAATTGAACTTCTCAATTTTATACTTTTCCTTATTATTTTTGCCAGCCTTGAGATTTGATCTCGGGTCCTAGGAAACCAGGGTTGGCTGTGGCAGAGGTGCCAAAACCTAAGTTCAAGCCCTGTGCTTGGCAAATAAGTAAGTAGGTAAATAAATAAATAATAAGGCTCTGGCGTGCAATTTGCATCATTGTTCTGGCAGGCCTGGGATTGAACTCAGGGTCTGGGTAACTCTGTAGCATTGTGGGTGAAGGGGAAGCTCACTGACCTTAAAGACAAGAAATTCAGACCAGTTCCCAGGGTCGGAATTAAAGCCTCAGCATAACATTCATATATGAGATCTATTTACATACATGGGTTTAATGCGTATAAGGTTTATTACCCTTATTTATTTAGTATTATACATATAACACTTCATTTATTACATCATTTCATCTAGATTATATTTGCATATGGATTATACATCGTACTGAGACCCAGGACTTTCACAGAAAAGATAAAAATTTGTCAAATTGGCTTCTTACTTCATGAATAAATTTTGGACCTTGCTGGGATTTTAACTCACAGCCTAGAATGCCCAATTCATAAATGGGGTCTCAGTCTTAGCACACCAGTCTCTAGCAAACTGAGCTGTGAGGAAATTCTGAGGAGCTTAGATCAAGCCAGAGTAGTGCCCAATATACACATTGATAGATATGTATGTGAGTGTGTGTGTGTGTGTGTGTGTGTGTATGTATATATATATATATATATATATATATATAATATAGAGAAAAAGAGGGAATGTGAGGATATTCAATTATGTATACTGTCACCAATAATTAGTTATTACATTATGCCACTATTTAATGAAGTATCATGGTAGAATACTTATAAAAGCATTAATTAAAAATTAGTCAATATCCTTCCATTTCGGGAATCATACTATGGTGCTAGAATGGAAGACATAAATCCAATAATACTTGTGTGGCATTCTAAAATAGAATCATGCATTAACTGCAAATTTAATTATTTCTTTTAAAGCATTCCATTCGCATTCACAAAAATAGGAATGAGTTTGTCAGGATCTCCCTTCATTTGTGGGTAGCAGTCCTAGAATTTGAACTCCAGGACTGGGTAGTTTACTTCGAATGCAAACCATTGGAATGACACCTTGAAGATTTCAGACTGTCACGATTAAAAAAAGAACAACAGGAAGAAAAGAAACCCAGATGTCAGCGGCTCCTGCCTGTAATCCTAGCTCCTCAGGAGGCTGAGATGTAGCAAATGCCAATTTCAATTCAGCCAGGGCAGGAAAGTCGGCAACACTCTTATTTCTAAGAGATCACAGGAAAAAAATAACACCATGAGTGGGGCTGTAGCTCAAGTTGCATAGTGCTTCCCCTGAGCAAAAGTAGCTAAGGGACAAGGCCTAGGCTCATAGTTAAACCCCATACCTGCACCCTCCCCCCCCAAAAAAAGGAAGCAGTAACTCCATGTCTCTGTGTATGCATGGATGATGTATGGATGATGGGCATTCAGCAGGTTGTCCATGCCCAGCAGCCCCTGGGCCGGCTGGGACAAACCCTCAGAGAGTACTAAGTATGAGCCGGCAGCTTGAACAAAGCATCCCTCTGCCATTTAATAACTGAAGCCCTGAAGGCTTTGCCTAGGCTGGTGTGTGCAATGGATGCATTATGTTCTAGCTGAGGTGTCCCATTGGGACACCTAGCATCCAGCCACTGCCTCCAGGTGTGGTCGAAGTTTCTGGATCTATATTCTCTATCCTCTGTAGGATGTGAGCCTAGGCCTCTGTGGCCTGGTGGCTCTCACTCATTCATCATTCCTCATTGCCGAGTCATTGACTGGTCCCAAATCTTGGCAACGTTATGAAATAGTCAGCGATTTCTATGCCAAAGGGTAAGCCAATAAATCCTACCCTCATAACTCCTATTACAAGTTAGCCTTGGGCTTCAAATATGGCTTAGTGGTAGAGTGCTTAACTAATAGGCACGAAGCCCTGGTTTCAATTCTTCAGTACCACACAAACAGAAAAAGCCAAATGTGGCACTGTGACTAGCCTTGAGCAAAAGAATCTAAGGAACATGCCCATACCTTGAGTTCATGCCCCAACACTGGCAAAAAAATAAAAGGGAGCATGGTGAGACATATTCTTCTCCGACTCAGGAGGGCCGAGGTTAGAGGAAAGAGGTAGAGGGCCGGTGCTTGTGGCTCACCCCAGTAATCTAAGCTACTCAGGAGGCTGAGTTCTGAGGATCACAATTACAAGCAGGACAGTCTATATGAAACAATTTTGTCCAATTAAACACCCAAACAGCCAGAAGTAGAGTTGGGATTCAAGGAGTAGAGTGCTAGCTTTGAGCACAAAAGCTCAGGGATAGTGTCCAGGCCATGAATTCAAACCCCAAGACTGGCACAGACACACAGACACACACACACACACACACACACACACACACACACACACACACACACACACATATCTCGAGGGAAAAAGGAAGGGAAGACTTGCTCCAGCAGGTGATATAACCAGTGCCAAAATTCCACAGAAGTTCTAAGGCGTGAAACAGGATAGAGAGCCTCATGCAGAAGGTACAACATGGGCAAAGGTCCTGAGGTGTGGTGTAGAGCAGGTGGTGTGGGTGGAATGGAGGTTCTGTGGCTTCAGACAAATCTGGCAGGACATGCGAGTCTGGGTCAAGGTTTGTACTTGATTCACTGGGAGGGAAGAGGATGGGGTTCCAGAATGAGGCCCAGGGGGAAGATTAGCTTGACTTTTCACCATGGACCTCAGCCATTTCTTGTGGCTGGAAGCCTATTTTTCACAGCTCCTGACACTCAGGCATCCTTTGCATTGAGGAGTCAGGGCAAACGCAGGGAAGAACTCTTGCTTAAGAAAAGCTTCTAGCCCAATGTTAACAGTGGTTCAACTCCTGTAAATCCTAGCTACTCAGGAGACTGGGTTCAGAGATCGTGGGGCAAAGCCAGCTCAGAGGAGGAAACTTAGTGAGACTCTTCTTGCCAGTGAAATACACAAAGCCA
Organism: Dipodomys spectabilis; assembly: GCF_019054845.1. NCBI lineage: Eukaryota > Metazoa > Chordata > Mammalia > Rodentia > Heteromyidae > Dipodomys > Dipodomys spectabilis. The sequence goes on from NW_024871081.1 coordinate 947,234, forward strand.
GAAATTGTGCTATGGCTCAAGTGGTAAAGTGCCAACCTCAAGGGAAAAAGTTAGGAGACCGGAGCCCAGTCCTGAGTTCAAAGCCAGTTCTGGCAAAAAAAAATAAAGAAAAGCTTTCAGGAGCTCCTAGTCGACTGTTGTGAAAGGCCAAATCAGCCAGGCACTGGGGGCTCATGCCTGTCCTCCTAGCTCCTCAGGAGGCTGAGATGTGAGGGACCCGGTTCAAAGCCAGCCCAGGCAGGAAAGTCCGGGGACTCTGAAACTCCAGAAACCTGGAAGTGGCCCTCAGGCTCAAGTGGTAAGCTGAAGCTAGGTGACAGCAACCCATGACCAACACCTGGCCTGCTTGGATCTCACTTATTGGTTCTAAGCAGAGTATTTTCCAGTGGGCCCCTGAGTTTCTCCCAATGTCTAGGTATCCTACAAGTCTTGAGAGCAGCCCATTTGGAGGCTTTTGCCTACAGATTGAGCCACATTATCAGGGAAGTGTCCAGCCTTGGGGCATCGAGGTCATTGTCTGGCTCATCAGAATGAAATCTGTCATGGGTGCAGTGTGGGTCTGAGCAGTAAATCAATGTCTCAGACCACGGTTCTGGGCCAGGAGCGGCAGAAGGTGGCATGGCAGGTAAAGCCTACTCATGTAGATATCATAAGAGTGCAAATCTGTCAGGCACACCTCCAGTGGGTGTTGAGTTGGGCTCATGAAAGAGTTGTGGGTTCAGGAATCCACAGCCGGCTGGCTGGTGCTTGTAGCATTCGCTATCCCTGGAGTTCCAGGGCTCACCAGTGCTTGAGGTCCAATGAAGGTCTTCAGTCGTGGGCCGACTATAAAAGAGCATCCATAGTGACATTTCCCTTGGTCCTGTGGCCCTGTGCACGGATGGAGGGGCAGGTCCCATGGAACTTACTGCCATGGCCCAGACACAGTCAGGGGCTGCTGGGAGCTTATGTGTACTGTAGTTCAAGTGGTAGAGCACAAACCTTGTGCAAACAAGGTAAAGGATACCACATAGGCTCTGAGTTCAAGCCTCGGTAGACGCACGAACACACACATACACACACACTCACGCAAATACACACACACACACACACACACACTCATGCACAAAAAAGCACACACAACAACATCCTTAGGAGGTCCCAATGTTCATACCAGCAATCCTACCTACTTACGATGTTGAGCTCTTAGGATGGCGGCTTGAAGCCAGCCCAGGCAGGAAAGTATGTGAGACTCTTCTCTCCAGTAAACTACTAAAAAAGATGAAAGGTGAGCTGTGGTTCAAGTGACACGGTTTTAGCTTTGAACAAAGGAAGCTCAGAGAAAGTTCTTAGGCCCTGAGTTCCAGCTCTAAGATTTTTTTTTACAGACACACTTTGCCTCCACCTCACCCCCAATCAGGCCATAAATCCAGACTTCGGTCACCCCTTGATCTCACTTCCACTCCTGCCACTTTTATAGCACTGCCACAAGTGGCCGGTGTGTGGCCAGCACTGGATTAAGAGAACTTTTAACAAGAGGGGCATAGCCAGGTCAAGGCTAATGCCCCAGAACATTGAGGTATTGGCCATACCAGTTTCTCATGCCCCAGTTCCCTGTACGTAGAATCTAAAGTCTGTGCCTCTGTATTCTGGGCATCCAGAATTGTCTAAAACGACCTGAGAGACCAAGCTGGGGCAGGAAGATAGACTTTCCTGCGACAAGTTACGTTGACATTTCCTAGACACCAACGGATACTTCTAAGCCACTTTGGCCTCACCTCCCATGTATCCCCGGACCTTCCTTGCATGGGCAGCCTTCAGTCAGATATCAAGCTCAAGTTGGCCAGAGCCACCAGAAACCCCCTTTTCTCCACTTCACTGCCAGCCTAAGGAGAGGGACATGCAGCCAGAGGCCCAGCTGAGAAAAAGAACAGGACATCGAATGACTAAGGACCCACAGAGGCAGGGGAGACCCTATGCCAGCCGGCCCTGCTGGCCCAGAATCCCCTGGAGGTGCCCAAAGATTTGGACAGGCCAGACTTGGGTCTCAAAGCAACGCTGAAATGCAGGCCTCTGGCAATTTAGGACTCATTGTTGACCTTGATAGGGTGCTAAAGCACAAGGTCGGCATGGAGGAGGGCACCATCTGAGGCAGAAAGAGTCAAACAGGCACCCAGGAAGTGGACAGAGAAAGAAGAGGGAAAAATACACACACACACACACACACACACACACACACACACACACACACACACACACACGCACAAGTAGCCCAAGACCTCAGAAGTCCCTGAGCAATCTGAACATCCCACCCCCAAGAAGATGGTACTACTATCCTCAGACCAACTGAAGACAAAACTCATGGCCTCTCACACATCTGGAATGGCTCATAACACAGCCTGGAATTTCCTAAATGTACACACGACTATGCAGAAATCTCAGCTACCTTATTTTTGGTCTGTCATGGGGTTTGAACTCTGAGCCTGTGCACAATCCCTCAGCTCTTCAGCTGTAGGTGGGCCCTCTACCACTGGAGCCACAGTGCCACTTCTGGCTTTCTGGTAGTTCACTGGAGATAAAGTCACACAGATTTTCCTTTCCAAGCTGGCTTTGAACCACGATCATCAATCAGATCTCAGCCTCCTTAGTATCTAGGATGACACAGTGTGAGCCACCAACGGCGCCTGGCTTCAGCCACCTTCTTAGACCCAGGGGAAACCCATCTGGTCATGCCACAAACCACATGCAACCCTTCAGTTCAGACTTTGACACCAGCATCCAAAACCATTCTTCCATGGATGGAGAGCATATAATTGACCCTAATATCCCACCCCTGCTCCCATTCACCCACTCCCTGCCTGCCACAGGCCACGACCTATAGAGTTCTTGGTAAGGCACCATCCATCCTACTGTGGTTTCACACTGGGGCAAACCTGGGGAGTTCTTAGAAATGTCTGTACAGTGAGGCCAGCACCTGGTCTCCCAACCACAGCAACCTCACTACTTCAACATCTCTTGCAAGCAAGGAAGGGCTGTCTTTCTTTCTTCCTTCCTTTCTTTGAATTTTGGTTGCGGGGTTTGAACTCAGGGCTTCGGTACTGTCCCTGAATTCTAATTTTCCTTAAGGCCGGTGCTCTACCACTTGAGCCACAGTACCACTGCCAGTTGCAGATTGGAGATGAGGCTCTCATGGGACTCTCTTGCCTGGGCTGGGAAATGAGATCCTTTGGATCTCAACCTCCCGAGTGGCCAGGATAACAGGCGTGAGATGACAGGTGTGAGCCACCTGCACACAGCTTAAGGTGTCTTGTCCTTCAGAATTTCCAGCTTGTCCTCCTCTAGATGTTACCACCTAGACACCCCTCTACCTCCCTCAGGGACAGCAAAGGGAAGCTCAGAATCTGGGTGGGGCCATGGGCATTAAAGGGCCCCCTCCACATCACTAGGCCTGTCTAAGCTACCATTTGCCTCCTATGTATGGCCTGGTCGTCCAGGACAGATCAGACCCACTAGGAGTTCTGGTGCCTTCTCTGTATCCCCCTGTCCCAATCAACCAGTACCTGAGAATTTCTGGGGCCAGCTGTTCCATGTCCCAGCGGAAGATGTTGGGAGGGTTGCTGATAATGTGTCCAGGGTTTCCAGGGCAGAAGGAGTGTCTAGCTCACTTCTGTCAAAGAAGGAAACACAAAGCATGCATGATCTATTAAGAGCTACAGGGCATAGCCATCCACCGGTCACCAATGTCCCTTGGAGAGCTGTTTTATGTTGACAGCCCTTGGGCTTGGCCTTGGGGCCTGGGTGGTAAACCCGAGTTTCTTTGGCTCCAGGTGAGCACTTCCACCTGAGCCACGGTGCCACTTCTGACATTTTCTGTGTATGCAGGACCTAGGAATCGAACCCGGGGTTTCCTGCATGCTAGGCAAGCCCTCTACCTCTAAGACACAATCCCAGCCCTGCATAGCTGTTCTTCTGTGACCCATCGGGCCTGTCTCCAGACAGTCTTGCACATCACTACCATGTTTCCCACCAACAGTCCTGGCTGGAAATGAACACGCTCTGCTATGTTCTCCATCATCTGCTGCAACTTTGCTCTCTGTGCTTCCTGTCAGCTCCTCCTTGTTAAGCAAGACCCCCTTTTCAAGTGATGCCTCTAAGAAGCCCGTTCTGATCACCTTGGCAGAGCTGGAACCTCTCTGCTCTGCAGGCTTCTGGCCTTATCACACCCTGTCTTCCGTCCAGTGTGGGTTGAGAATGCACAAAGGGGAAGGGCTCCACCACCGGATTTCTGAAGGCACTGATACACCACCCAGGGACAAGTGTTGTACCACACTCCGAGATAGGGCCCTCGAAGCTCAAGCAGTCTGTGGCAAGAAGATGGGGCCATTTCTTTGTGTGGGGTTGAACTCAGGATCTGGGAGCTGTCTCTGAATTTTCGTGCTCAAGGTTGGGGCTCTACCACTTGAGCCACAGCTCCACTTCAGGCTTTTTGGTGGTTCCATGAAAAGTAGAGTCTCACAGGCTTTCTAGTTTATGGTTGGCTTTAAACTGTGATCCTCAGATCTCAGCCTCCCAAGTAGCTAGGATGACAGTGTGAGCCTTACCCCCGGTTGACGGGCACCAAAGGCTATTATTTTATTGCTCCCCTTTCAACTAGCAAGCCCAAGATAAAGTAATCAGTTTCAGGGGATCAAGATCCTCTCCTAGGTCAGTTAATCCAAGGAGATACAATGTCTTTGGAAAAGGCTAGTCTGAGTAGGCCTAGTGGTGTGTGTGGGTGTGTGGGTGTGGGTGTGTGGGAGTCTGTCGGGGATACCTACCCCCATCTCTCCGGTACCACATCTTTCCAGCAGGGAGTGCATCCAGAATAGTCACCCCAAGGAAGACGAATGGGGGAGGGTACCTAAGGTCACATCCAGGGGGATGATCTGAATTATGCCCTGCAACCGAACCTGGACAGATAAAGGAGAGAAAGAGAAGTTTTGGGGAACATCAAGGGAAGCCCCTTATCTTTGGCTACAGGTACCAGCGTGAAGACTGAATCCATCTGTCTTGGTTGTCAGATAAAATGTATACACAGTTCACTTATTTTATTATTATTTTGTGAGTCCTAGGGCTTGGATTCAGGTTATCTCTGAACTTCTTTTGTTCAAGGCTGAGGCTCTACCACTTGAGCCACAACACCAAATCTGGCTTTTCTGTGTGTGGGTTTTGAGGGGGAGGTTGTTCTTGGGAGATAAGAATCTCACGGACTCTCCTGCCCGGGCTGGCTGTTAGTCATGACCATCAGACCTCAGCTTCCCAAATAGCCAGGATGATGGGGCGGAGCCACTAGCTCCTGACCGCCACCATCCATTTATGATCCCTTAGGCCCAGGGCTGAGCCACCCACACTGCACCCCATTGTTGGGAGTGGGAAGCAGACATGAGTGGGTTTGATACTTTAACAGGCTTCCTATCTTTGAGCATTGTTCTGGGTCAGTCTGATGGTGGCTTCCTCCTTATCCACAGCAATGACTGGGCTCTGTCACAAGAACAAACGTCCCCCGGGAGGTTTCAGGTCTAGGTTTTATTTTCTGCACTCCGCCCCCCTAACCGAAATGACACACCCTAACAAAGGATAGTAGACACTGAGTGTTTTCATTGTCTTATAACCAGGGTCTGACCAGATAGGTGAGGGTGAGGGTCAGAGGCCCAGGATAGTGCTAGGCAGGGGGACAATGCCTCCTCATCCAATTTCCTTCAATGGTTTAGCAGAGGGATTTGGGGAAGGACTGATGGGATGGACAATGCATAACCATCATGGTCCAGACAGTGCACAGAGGGGCTTACCTCATGAAGCTGGTTCAACAGGGTGACCGACACAGCTCCTGACCCACAGCCCACAACCAGAATGAGAGGACCACCTTGGGTTCCAGCCAGATAGGGATGCTGGGCCACCTCCTCCAACACCCATTCAACCAGTTCCTGTGTGAGAGAGAGACAGAGAGATAAATAAGGACAAAATTACACTTATGCCGGGTGCCAGTGGCTCAGGCCTATAATCCTAATTACACAGGAGGCTGAGATATGAAGATCATGGTTCAGAGCTGGCCCAGGCAGGAATGTCTGTGAGACTCTTATCCTCACAGAACCACCAGAAAACCGGAAGTGATTCTGTGGCTCATGTGGTAGAGCACTAGCCTTGATCTGAGGAGCTTGGGTACAGTGCCCTGGCCCAGAGTTCAAACCCCACGACTGACAAGCAGTGGACTTCCCACCATAAGAAGTGGACTGCATAGCACCCACTGTCCTAGGGAGCATGGCAGAGAAGTCAGGCCAAGCTTCCTGTGCACTGGGGGTCATGAGTAGATCACCTGGCTTCTCCATGCCTCATTTTCCCCAGCTGCAAAACTGAATAGAGTGAAGGATTCCCTTCATCATGGAGATTGGGTAATGATGAAAGAGAACCATGTTCTGTTTCATTACCCCACACCTATTGCATGATTAAGAGCAGACCCCATCTGCCACATTACCTCCTGCTGAGTCTCCCTGAGAGATCATGCCAGGCAAAGCATAAGCTTCATGGAAGCATGCCTGCAGAAAGGGGTGTTGGTTCAAGGCTTCCTATACACTTGGCTGCACCTTTATTGCCTCTACCTTTATTCTTACTATATTCTTCTTGGCTGTACATTTGCTGCCTTTATTCTTGTTTTGGCTATTTTTCTATTGATCCATGAACAGAGCATGTTGTTTCTTTCCAGTCCAATAGAGATGGCTTCTCTATATAATAAAGACTAGGACCAAAGATTAGATGTGGACAATTCCCCAATCAATATATCATCTGATGGGAAGCTGCCTCCAGAAACTCCTGCAACTTCAAAAGCAGTTTTACGGCTCCTTCATAGTAAATATAGAAATATAAAATTTCCAGATATGTTACAATAGGCAGAATTAATGAATTAAACTAAACCAGAAGGAGTTATCCCAAAAGCACAGAGAGTTATAGAAAAAGGGACCTCTGATAATAAAAGGAAAAGAAAGATTCCCACAACAGTTATGACTAAGTTTGGTCCAGCTTACATTATAGGGAATAGATGGCGGTTTCCCACCTCTTTCATTTGGAAATATGATGGCTGACTTATTAACTAGAGAAACCATCATGCTTTATTTGTAATTAATCACCTTAATACTAATGAACAAAAACTTACACTTATGCAAAAACATTGGAGCGAAATTGGATTTAAAGTTCAGCCAAAAGTTAAAAGGAAAGATTTGCTCACAGGCACCTGGAAAGGGCCTGATGTATTAATCACCTCCGGAAGAGGGTATACATGTGTGTTTCCACAGGATGCCGAGTCACCCATCTGGAATCTCAACCGACTCGTGTGCCTCTACAAAGATAAGAGAAACCCAGCAAAAAAAAAAAAAAACAAAAACAGAAGATGCAAATGAAGAAAACGATGCAGAAGCTCAAAAGTCTTCACCTTTCTCCTCAACAGGCAAAGGCAACAAAAAAAGCTCAACCACCAACCTGGTAACAAATTAAGAATATCACCCATTCTGCGGAGGAGATTGTGGTTTCTACGGGAAAGACTATCACAGTTGAAAATATGTTTGTTCCTATGCTTGCCATTATTGCTATGCAGTCAGTGTCTGTTTCAGGAGAACAATACAGGGCATATGTTCCTAATCCTCCTCTTCTATATCCTGTGCGATGGGAGGGATGAAGATTTAAGTAATGACAAATAATAGTGACCTGCTAGGGGGTTTGGAGGACTATTCTAATTCTCATATGACTTCTCAAACAATTAATTATGAAGGAATGACAGATAAAACTCCAATTTGTATAACGCTATCAGGAGAAAATCTCCCTGGGTGTTTGCCTATAAACTATAGAACTTTTTTGACTGATGCCCTTGATCAATCCAATGATAAAAAGTTCAAAAAAAGATTGATGTGGGAAATTGGCATGATGACATTAGACTTTCATACTTATAATGAATCCTTTTACATTCCCAAGAGGAATATACATTTAGGTAACTGCCTACGAAAATATCATGACAAGGATCAGTTTGGGGATGCATTAATTACCTCACCAAAATGGTGGGAATGTGGATTTCAAAAGGCCTCTTTTTTATAATCCTATTGGGCACCAGATAGTATTTTTGATTTTTCCATTGCTAACCCCGATTATGATTATGCCTGCTACTTAAAACATAATTCATCAAAGTTTAATGGCTATGCTCCTGATACGCACGGGGAACCCCTGAAAAGATGGCTCACTCCAGGCTGGGTGGCTTCCATTTTGGTTAGTCACTGTCCCTTTCACAATAAAACGGGCATTCAGCTGGATTTGTTCAGAATTTTTGCAGCAAAAACCATGATTTTACTGAAAAAGCCCAAGGAAACTAAGAGTACTGCAATTGGGGTAAGAGCATGTGTGGGTTATCCTATGGGAATTTTAGCTGGAAAACTAGATAATTTAATCATTATTAATCAAGGAAAATCTTATTATATTAGCTGTAAAGATTTTATTTTTACTAATTGTTTTACTTCTTCTCTGGGTAAAACATATTCTGTAATTTTTATTTTAAAAAGACCTTCGTATGTCATGTTACGTGTAGATCTATAAAATGACTCTTGGTTTAAAAATTCTGCTTTACAAATGTTGAAATCTCTGGATATTATGTTGCAGCCAGAAGGCTTTGTTGCGGCCTTGATTTTAGGAATAAGTGCTTTAATAACAATAATTAGCTCTTTAGTGATTTCTACAGCAGCCTTAATAAATGAAGTAAACACTGCTCATTTTGTTACTTATTTAAGCAAAAATATTTCATTAGCCCTAGTAAAACAATAAATTATAGATAAAAAGTTAGAAATGAAAATAAATGCTCTGGAGGAAGTGGTTCTGTCTATAGGTCAGGAAGTTCAAAATTTAAAAACACAACTCTTAGGTAAATGTCAGGCTAGTTTTAAATATATCTGTGTTACTGCTCTAAAATATAAATTTTCTTTTAATTGGAATGCCACCAAAAACCATTTGTTAGGAGTTTGGATAGATAAAGATATCTCTAATGTTATGGAGGTTTTACAGGACAAAATTACAGCAGTTAGTAAAGCTCATTCAGATGTAAAAAATTTACAATCTTTGGCAGCGTTATTTAAGCATAACGTGGAGGCCCTCAATCCTCTGGATTGGATTCATGTAATAATTATAATTGCATTGTCAGATCAATTCACCCAATTCTTATTCTTATATTTCCAGTCATTTTCCAGATGATCTTTAGATTTGTCTCTTCTGTGAACCAAGACATTCATGATCTTCAATAAAAAAATAAAAAAGGAAGAATTTCCATGACACCTCCTGCTGAATCTGCATGAGAGATCATGCCAGACAAAGCATAAGCTTCATGGAAGCATGCCTGCAGGAAGGGGGTGTTGGTTCAAGGCTTCCTATACACTTGGCTGCACCTTTATTGCCTCTACCTTTATTCTAACTATATTCTTCTTGGCTGTACATTTGTTGCCTTTTTCTCATTTTGGCTATTTTTCTATTGATCCACGAACAGAGCATGTGAAGCCACTTCCCCTCGTGCCTGTCCTAGCTACTCTCTGCTCTCTCTCTCTACCTCCACTTCTCTCGTGGGCCGCCTCACACCCTTTGTGTATGCGCACCTGCCCCTGTGAGATCCTGGCCACTGCTGCCTCCACAGTGAGGACCCTGAGCCCTGCCTCCTCCTCCCCTCGGCCCAGTCCCCTCTTCCCCTTGGCTCTGCCCCCTACCCTTGCCCACAAGAACAGCCCTGCCTGGGCCCTAAGGCTTCCAGGCCATGGGAATTACAGCCTCACCTCAACTCAGCACTCTCCACCAACCCTAGCACTTGCTCAGGGGATCGAATCTCCCCTCAACCCCACGACAAGAGGAGACTCTCCTCCAAGCCTCTCCACTCCACATATCGAGCACATGCACAGTGACCCAGTGAGAGAGAGAGAGAGAGAGACAGAAAGACAGAGAGAGACAGAGACAGAGACAGAGGCAGAGAGACTGAGAGACAGAGAGACTGAGAGAGATTGTTGGGGAAAACTACCTCTCAAGGACTCAGAACATAGCACCCTTTTGGATGACTCAGCACACAGCATACTTCAAAAAACATCACAAAGCACTCTGAGTAAACGACTCAGCACAATGTGCCCTTTGAAGGACTTAGCATATAATAGCCTTTGGGATGACTCAGCACAGAGCACCCGTTGAAGGAGGGAATCCATAGCATGCAGTGTATAGGACTCAGTGCATGGCACACTTTGAAAAACTCAGCACGTAGCACCCTTTCCCAGGACTCAGCATATAGCATCCTGTGTTAAGTCTCCATACACATTACCCTTTGAAGGGCTGAGTATGTAGCACCCTGTGTAAAACACTCAGTGCACAGCACCCTTTGAAAAACTCAGCACATAGCACAGTTTTGAAGGACTCAGCACATACCACCTTGTGGAAGAACTCAACACACACCGCTATTTGAAAGACAGTACAGATCACTGTCTACAGGACTTGGCACATAGCACTCACCTCATCCTCTCTTCTCAAGGATGCAGCACATTGCACCCATTGAGATAACTCAGCACACAGCCCTCTTTGAAGCACTCAGCAAAAGTACCCTGTGTAAAGGAATGGGCCCACAGCACCCATTGAAAAATTCACCTGTCCCTCCCTTCTCAAGCGGTCAGCACATAACACCATTTGGGATGAATTAGCATCCCACACTTTTGAAGGACTCAGCATAAAGTACATTGTGTAATGGACTCAGCACACAGTACCCTTTGAAAAATCCAGCACAGCCTACTCTTCTCAAGGACTCAGAACATAGCACCCTTTGGGATGATTCAGCACACAGAATGGTTTTTGAAGACTCAGAAAAAACACCCTATGTGGGAAGGACTCAGAAAACAGCACCCTGTGAAGGACTCAGCACATACCTGTATGTCACAAGTTCAGTTGTCATTAGAATTTGGGTGCTTTCTGCAGTATCATCATTCTTCAGAAACACTTCACAAATCCCACTAATTCACATTTAGCTAATGTGTGTTTTATGGGGGAAGGTCAGCTGGGGGTCTTGAACTCAAAGCTTGGGGCCCCTGTCCCTGAGCTCTTTGGTTCAATGCTAGAGCTCTACCACTTTGATTCACAGATCCAATTTTGGTTTGTTTTTTTTGGGTTGTTCTTTGACAGGCCTTATGGTAATCAGGAAGGCCAAGTTGGGGTGTCCATGGGCAAAGGCTCCTAGCTGGCCCTGGAGCTGACTTCTCACTTCCTTGTGCCCCTAGGAGCAGGGCCTACTGGAGCTCTCTTGGCCTAGGGTGGAACAGATCTGCTCTGGAATCATCACTCAGGGTGAGCGAAAGTCAGGTTGGCCCTGGTCACTTTCCCAAATTGAACTCTAGAGGACGATAGTCCTCCATGATGGCAGAGGGATGCATGTTCCACCTCTAGCCACGAGGAGGCAGGATTTGTCCACCATAAGGATTGTATCAGTTGTATTTACTCTTGTTTCTCTGGGGCTCCCATCACGCTTTGAAGCCACCCTGGACAGGAAAGTCCTTGAGACTTACCTACAATTAACCATTGAAAAGCAAGTGGGGCTGCGGCACAAGTGGCAGAGCACTAGTCTTGAGCAAGAAAACTCAGGGATAGAGCGTTGGCCCTGAGTTCACACACACACACACACACACACACACACACGCGCGCGCGCGCGCGCACGCACACCACATGCATGCAAAATCAAGGATTTCTACACTGAAATCTTTGGGTATTCTCTACCTTTTCCCCACTGAGTCTGGTGGCTATTGGCCTAGGTGTTTGATGCATCCAACACCACCTGGCATTTTTAATTTTGGGGAACAGAATGGCTAGAAGGTCAGCCTTCCCCCACCCAGCTCCTTGACTGGGTCAAGGTCTATCCAGGCCCTTTAGGTCTCCTTTTACAGACTCGCCAAGATGCCTTCAAAAGGTATCAAAAGCTGGGCACTGGTGGCTCATGCCTGTCATTCTAGCTAATCTGGAAGCTGAGATCTGGAGGATCATGGTTCAAAGCCAGCCTGGGCAGGAAAGTGTGTGAGACTCTTATCATCGATGAACCATCAGAAAACAAGAAGTGGCCCTGTGGCTCAAGTGGTAGAGTGCTAGCCATGAGACAAAGAGCTCAGGAACCTGAGTTCAAGCTCCAGGACTGGAAGAACAAATCTTTATTAGAGGCTTGTTTTCCCTTTGAAAACAATTTCTTCTTTGTGATAAGCATAGCATGGGCCTCTTCCCTGGCCACCAATAGATGTCCCTTGAATATGGGCCACCTCCCAGCAGCCTTTGCCCTACCCAACCCGCAGTTTACCCTTTCCATGACCCAGCAGATGGAGGGCTGAGAGAAGGCCACCTGGCCACCTACTTATGGTGGCTGCTGACGCTTTGGAGAATCATCATGTCACGTAGTCATCATCTACATCAGTCTACAGAAGAAAGGGAGGGACCATTCCTCAACTAAGCCCATGAGCTGTGGGTAGCTCTGGATGTGGGCAGCTGCGGCAGGATGTGCTTTGTGGGGGAGTCCTCTATGGGGTTGGGAATCTTGATCTCCCTTCTGGTAGTTTCCACACTGTGTTGAAGTGGCAATTCTTTAAAACCTTTCTTCTCCTCCCTCATTTCGCCCGCCCTGGAGCCTGGAGTCATCCAAAGTGGCGGCAGTGACAGGAGACTCAGCCTGTGCTGGCATCAGGAGCCCGTTGTCCATGTCTTCCCCTGTGAGGAGTGACAACGGCTCCCACAGCCCTCTCCATTTCTCCATCTTCTCCTAGGACAGCTGATACACACGCTCAGGTTTCTTCTGATACAGCTCAGCCAGAATGAACATCTGCTCTTTACATGCCACGAGGGACTCCTCAACAGTGCGATCTGTGCCGACAGCTGGCTACATCTATGTTGAAGATCACCCGCTGGACTATGGAAGTCCATCTTATCAGGCAGGTCGTGGACAAAGTATAATTTCTTCTCAGACGCCCACGTGTCCCGTTTCCCATCCCCACACAGCTGTGGTGCCAGCTAATGGGATGGAGTGCTTGTGGCTCAAGCTTTCTCTGGCACTGAGCTGCCAGGTGAACCTGGTGCCTGCAGCAGGCCTGCCACTCCTGCTGCAGGAGTTTCCCCCTGTGGATTTCAGCCACTAAGAGTGCTCACAAATCCATGTCCCTCTCAGTTTGGGGAATGTCTCCATCCTCTGCAATGGTCATGTGGTGGGGAGTCGACTCCTCTCCTTTTGCTTCTCCAGGGTTTTAGACTTCCCCTTTCCCAAGGAACACCAGGAAGCTCAGCTGGGCCTGCAGCCGCTCCTCCTGTGGTCTGATTACTTTCAGGCACTTGAGAGTGTCCTGCCACTTTGAGGGCACCACCTGGTCTCCTCAGTTGGTCGGGCTGTGCACTTTATTCAGCTGTTCCAGGAGTTGGGTCTGCCTCTCTATGTGCTGCTGCAGGGCCTCCTTCTCGGAGCTAAGCTGCTAATTGGTGGTGATGTGCCGCTCATAGATGGCTCTGAGCTCCTGCAGCGGGGCCAGGGACTGCTCCTGCTGGTCCTGAGATGCTTGGCTTTCTTTCTCTCTCAGCCACTTCTTTCCATTCCTCTCTCTTCTCCTCTGTGTGTACCAGCTGTTCCCACAGGTGTTTCTTCACCTGCTGCTGTGTCTAGGATGCTGGCGAGCTCCTTCTCCTCACTGATCACCCTGTGGAGAGCCTCCCACAGCAGGGCCAGATGTTCCTCCAGCTGTCTGTCACACACATATGCACATCATGGGGCCTCGGGGATCTCCTGCCAATTCATGGCCTTCTCCTCCAGTCTGCACAATTGCTCCTGCTGCTCTGCGTTCTGGAGATGGAGCCTCTGGTTTTCCTAGATCTGGATGTGAAGTTATTCCTCCAGGTTTTTCAACTCCATCTTTATGCAGTAGGCCTGGGCCTGGAACTGCCACTCAGCCTGAGATGGGCCATGGTTCTTCCAGTATTCTCTAGGCCGAACACCTGCCTCTACCCTCGCTCCTTCTCCTCTGTCAGTTGTTTTACCTTCTGGGTCATCTGCCGGGCCTCCTCCTTCCACGTGGTCCTCTCAATGCTCAGGTCTTCTGTGAAGGTGTCTCTCTCTAGATTCGCTGTGCTCACCAGTCAGCTCACATTGTCTAGTAGTCTCTTCAATTCTTCATGCCCCACCAGTGCTTGTTGGAACTTGCAGATTCCTTTCTCCCTGTTGTCCAGAGCACATCCAGCTTCTCCTGTAACTTTGAGTTCACTTGCTCCAGGTCATCGAAGCTTCTCGCCTTCCTTGAGCAGAAGGGTCACCACATGCAGCTGTTCAAAGAACATTTCAGTCTCATTCTGTGATCAGTAACCACAGAAGCTGACATCTCCAGCTCTACCACGCACTGCTCTGCGGACTGCAGGCAGCTGGTGAGAGCTTCGTGCTCCCTTTCTGTGTCATTGGCCACCTGCTGCACACAGGCGAGTGCACATTGTAAATTGCCTTCTGTGGAAATCAAACTCTGTATGGGTGCCTTGTGGATCTCTAGCTCCATTTTAGGTGCTGCATGCACCTGGGCTATCTTCTGCCTCTCTTTCTTCCATTGATCCTGCAGGTCTGACTTTTCCTGCTTCAGTGGTTGGATCTTGGCATAGAGTGCCTGGTTTCTTCTTTTGCTGGGACCCAGGGTGGGCACCACGTGTCAGTAGCACCTCTGCAGATCCTTGGTGGTATCAGGACCATTGACACTCTGGAACCTCGTGGCTGTGACTGTGTCCAAAGGCACGGGAGGCCAGTGGTGGGCATCACCTTTGGCCGGACCCTTCCCTTTTCCATGTTCTTTGTTTTCTTGAATGTTGCAGATCTGTCAGGAGGATTCTTCTACCGGTGTTCTGGTGGCAGTTTCATCCCCACAGCTTTCTCATGGAGTCTTGTTGTTTCAGACATCTGAGCGCTAGGATGGGAAAGATGGGCTGGCCACGTTCCCAGGCTCTGGGAAATCCTGTCTTCTCCCACTCACTGATTAGGATGTCAATTTCGTACTCTACTCCAAAGTCACCTGGAGTCTCTTGCTCACCACTTAGCCACCTCTACTTTCCTCAACTGCTGGTAGTGGTGTCAACCAACAGAGGGAAACCTGGTCCTTCTGGGCAGCATGGAATTTGGGTGTGGCCGCCATTCTTGTATCCCATTGTTCAGAAAGAACCATGAAAGAATGGAGATGTGACCAGAATACTGTGATGCAGGCAGAATGGGCGGAGTCAAGATGAGAGCAGCTGCTTTCCAAGGAAACTCTGTCCAATCCTGCTGGGGAAACGAAGGTGACCTGCTTTAGCCGGATGGCTGCACAGATTGTTCTGTATGTCTGTTTGTTGCCAGTCCTGGACCTTTAACTCTGGATCTGGGCACAGTCCTTGAGCTGCTTTTGCTCAAGGCTAGCCTTCAACCTTTGTAGCCACACGACTCTACTTCTGACTTTGTTGGCACTGAAGTTGGATAAGGGTGACTTTGACCATGATCCTCCTATCACAGACTTGTAAGTATTAAGGAGAACTACTGAGAGCCACGGGTGCCTGCCTAATCATTAGTATTGCTGATGTTCTTGGACAGACTTGTGAGTTCCCTATCCTGAGGATTAAATGGTGGAAGCTGGAGCCCACAGTTTGAATCCTGTTCCTGCCACCTCCAAATGGCAGGAGATCCTAAGAAACTTATTCCTATCCATATGAATACCAATGGAATGTGATATATGTCATGATTGAATGGGCAGTTCTTGAACGATTCTAGGATAAAATAATACACAATTATATCCTAGGACTCTAATCAATTTTAAACTAACACTTTATGAAGCATTTAAACAATCATATTCATTAAATGGAGGCATAATGAAATATCTAAGAATTGGGTGTCACATTGTATGAAGGTGCCATTTTTTCTGCCAGGACTGGGATTGGAACTCATGGTCTGGGTAACTCTGTTGCACTGTGTGGGAAGGGGAAGCTCACCTCCGTGAAGTCAAGAAATTCAAGTCTGTTCCTTAGGCCTGAAATCGATCCCCAGCATTAGAAAACATCTTTTTCATGTATATTTTACATACATTATTTATGTTTACATACATATGTTGACTCTTTATTGCATTCAGTATAGTTATTCATTTTATTTTTTGTTTTATTCACGTATTGGCCATTTATTTTATTGAGTATTATGGCACATAGAATATTGATTACATTGATTACATTGATTACATAGGATATAGGTCTGCATATGTATTCCACTTAATACCTGACACCCAGGAATTTCACAGAAAAAGAAAATGTGTCACCATCAGCTTCTTACTCCATGATTCATTGTTTGGGAGTGTTGGTGTCTGAACTCAAAGCCTACAAGGCCAAATTCCTTAATGGGTGAATATCAGAACGCCATCCTGGGGCAAACTGAGCTGACAGGCAGTTCCCAGGGTCTGAGATCAAGCCCCTAGGGTTGACAAAATAAGAACAAATTGACATGTAGATGGTATTATGCTAATAAATATATATCTTTATAGAGTGGCAGAGGTGTCTACACATTATTCAGATATATAGACTACATTTCTACCAGTTCTTGGGTATTTATTATGCCTCTATGTAATTAATAGTATTTTTTCATCCTTAACAAACTATTAAGTAAATCAAGGTCCTGAAATTATTATATCCCTGTAAGAAATTGTATTCTTTTAATGCTTCATATTAAATAAAATCAGTCTACTGAAATTATGATGTCTAATTTTATATGAGTAGCACTCACGATTAGCTCATTCAACTGTGACATTGATAACATTCCATCGTTATTCCTATGGATGAGAACGAGTCTCTTAAGATCTTCCACTATTTGGAAGTGGCATGACTGGGATTCGAAATCTAGACCTATGTTCCTGTGGGGGATTATGGCTTCCTCAATAGCCTGGTAGCCTTCAGCAATGCAAGATGAAGCACCCTTTGGAGCCTTGTCATTCAGATCCAGATGGTCATAGTGCAAAGGAAGGAAATGTAAAAGTGCAATCATGCAACATTTTTTTCTTTGGTAGGTCATAGGGCTTGAATTCTGGGCCTGGGTACTGTCCCTGTGCTCTTCAGCTCAAGGCAAACACTCTACCGCTTGAGTCACAGTGTTACTTCCGGATTTCTAGTGGTTTATTGGAGATAAGACTCTAACGGACTTTCTTTCCCGGGCTAGCTTTGAACTGCGATACTCAGATCTCAGCCTCCTCTGTAGTTGGATTTCAGTTGTGAGCCACCTGCCCCCGGCTCTGCCACTTTTTTTCTGTGCATATTTTTTCCACTTGCAAGGCTTGGAGATCTAGGATTCCAGGATTGGCTGTGGCTCCAGTGGCTGCACCCCAGCCTAGGATGATGGAAGCTGAGGCAGAGTTGCCATGACCTGAGTTCAAGACCTTGCTTCGCAAAAATAAATAAATAAATAAATTACCTCCTTGGCTTGCAATTCAGGCTGTTTTCTTCTACTAGGCTTTGGATTTGAACTCAGGGTCTGGGTAACTCTGTAGCACTGTGCACGAAGGGGAAGCTCACCATGCTTGAAGACAATAAAGTTGGGCCTGGTCCCTAGGCCTGAATTCAAGCCTCAGCCCTGGAAAACATACTATTTATATTTATTGTAAAGATAGTATTTGTATTTACTACAGATGCTCAGTCCATATCCTGTTAGTTGTGGTTATTGATTGCATTTTTGTTTTATTCAATTATTTACCATTTATTGACTGTGATGATATGCATTCCATTTATTATACTGATGGCATCCCATCACATAGTATCTAAATTTGTAGACGTGTTCTCCATCATGTCTGACACCCAGGACTCTCAGAGAAAAGGAAAACAGGTGTCACACTTGACTTGTTATTCCACAATCCAATTGTTTGCAGTGCTGGGATCTGAACTCAGGGCCTAGCAGACCTAATTCAACACGGCAACCTCTAGCCAAGGAAGCTGCCAGACAGTTCCCAGACCCTGAGATTGAGCCACAAGGGTGGACAAAATAACCATACATGGATAGGCAGGTGGCAGTATACCAATAAATATATATTTGTATAGAATTCAAGAGACATCTACTTAGGATTCAATGACATCAACTACATTCCTACCAACTCTTATGTATTATTATGCTGCCATTGAAGGAGTAGTATTGTTTTCATGCTTAATAAACCATTCATTAAAATCAATCAGCATCCTAGGATCATTGCATCCCATTTTAGATTGGACCGATGCCTGCAGAAACTTATACATTCATGAGTTTGCAAACATTCCATCGTTATTCCCGTGCATAGGAACAAGTCCCTTGGGAAATCTCCCCACTGGTAGGTGTCAGGACCAGGATTCAATATTAGGGCCTTCGATGACATATGGGCCTGTGGCTTCCA
The DNA here is from genome assembly GCF_019054845.1 of Dipodomys spectabilis. Taxonomy (NCBI): domain Eukaryota; kingdom Metazoa; phylum Chordata; class Mammalia; order Rodentia; family Heteromyidae; genus Dipodomys; species Dipodomys spectabilis. The sequence goes on from NW_024871081.1 coordinate 965,650, forward strand.
CGATAGCCTGCTAGCCTTGGCCAATGCAAAGTGAAGTAAACTTGTAGCTTTGTCATTCAGACCCAGGTTGGTCACCATGCAAAGGAATAAAATGTAAAAAATCCATCCCGCAGCTATTTTCCAGTGCGGTTTTTTTTTTTGTTTTTTTTGTTTTTTTTTTTTATCTCCTGCAAGGCTTCAGGGCCTAGGATCACAGGATCGGCTATGCGCCCATGGCAGCCCACCAGCCTAAAGTGATCGAAGCTGAGGCAGAGTTGCCATGAACTGAGTTCAAATCCCTTGGTTGGCAAAAAATAAAATAAAATAAAAATAATAAATAATAAACCACCTTAGCCCAGAATTAGCACCATTTTTTCTGCCACAGCTGGGATTCCAACTCAGATCTGGGTAACACTATAGCACAGTGGGTGAGGGGGAAGCTCACCATTCTTGAAGACTACAAGGTCAGGTCTGCTCCCAGGGCCTGAACAGAAGCCCAGGTCACCTTCACTCTGCAGGCCGCCGAGTTCGGACCCAGCATGGTCACCATGCAAAGGAAAATGAACATAAAAAGCGCCAGATCGAACTTCCTGCCACTTTTTTTTCCCCTTCGCTGCTTTTTTCCCCTGCAAGCCCTGGGGTCCTAGGATGATGAGTTGTAGGTCCAGAGGCTGCAGCCCAGGATGATTGGAACTGAAGCAGAGCTGCCACGACTTGAGTTCAAGCTCTGAGTCTGTTAAAAAAAATTGTGAAGGAAGAACCCTAGCTCCGAATTCACCCCATTTTACTGCCTTAGCTGGGATTTGAACTCAGGTCTGGGTAACTCTGTTGCACTGTGGGGGAAGGGGAAGATCAACATTCTTGAAGAGTACAAGTTCAGGCCTGCTCTCAGTGCCTGAATTGAAGCCCCAACACTAGCAAAAATCATATGCCCACCTATTTTACACATAGGATCTCTATTTACATACATGTGTGAAATGCATCATGTTTTCAGTGTAGTTATTGATTTTATTCTCTGTATTAGAGATGCATTTTGTATTTTATTGTGTATGATGACAGATATAAATGTGCTGACATGCATGACAACCTATTCACATGTCTATAGAGTTGCCTTGTCCATCCTAGATGAGACCCAGGACTTTCACAGGGCCGGAAAGAAGGTGAACTGATGTACTGCTCACATCAGGATTCATGTTTTGGCAGTGTTGTGATTTGAACTCAGAACCTAGCAGGCCCATTTGGCGAAAGGGTCAAGGTGAGGACACTGGCCTGTGAGCAACTGAGGAGCTAGACCATTTCCAGGACTTGACATTGAGCACCAGGGAGGGCCCGGATAGGCATAAATTCATAATTTAAACATAGGACATCTATTTATATACATGTGTGGACAGCATCTTGAGGTCAGTGCACTTCTCCTTAATTTGTGTCTAATTCATGGAAGTAATGTGTATTTTACTGAGTATGGTGACAGGTATAACTGTGCTGACATGGATGTCAACCTGTTCACATGGCTATAAAGTTGCCTATATAGCATGCTCCATTCCTAGCTGAGAAGCAGGACTTTCACAGCAAAGGAAAAGAGGAGGATCACTTGGCTTCTCACATCAGTATTCATCTTTTGACAGTGCTGGGATTTGAACTCAAGGCGTAGAAAACCAAAGCGGTGAATGGGTCATGGTGAGTACACCAGCCTCTGAGCCAATAGAGGGTTAGGTCCATCTCGGGTCCTGAGATTGAGCCCTGGTGGGGGCCATTATTGTTATAAATTCATAATTTACAGAGATGATCTCTATTTACTTACATGTGTGGAATGCATCATGCATTCAGTGTAGTTATTCTCTTTATTTTGTGTCTTAATCAGGGATGCATTTTGTATTTTATTGCATATGATTACAGATATGACTTTGCTGATATGGATGGCAACCTATTCCAATGTGTATAGAGTTGCCTATATAGCATACTGTGTCCTAGCTGAGACCCAGGACTTCACAGCACAGGAAAACAGGTGCAACAATGGGCTTCTGAAAGAAGCATTCATGTTTTGGCAGAGTTGGGATTTGAACTCAAAGCCTAGCAGTCCCAATTGGTAAAAGGGTCAAGGGGAGGACACTGGCCTGTGAGCAGCTGAGGAGTTAGGCCATTCCCAGGACCTGACATCGAGCCCCAGGGAGAGCCAGGATAGGCATAAATTTATAATTGAAACAAGATCTGTATTAACATATTGGTGTAGATAGCATCTTGCGTTCGGCGCACTTCTCCTTAACTTGTGTCTAATTCATGGAGGTATTGTGTATTTTACTGAGTATGGTGACAGATATAACTGTGCTGACATGGATGGCAACCTGTTCACATGGTTACAGAGTTGCCTATGCATTCATTCTCCATCCTAGCTGAGACCAAGGACTTCCACATGAGAGGAAAACAGGTGCAAAGACTGGCTTCTGACATCAGGATGAAACTTTTGTCAGTGCTGGGATTTGAACTCAAATCTGGGTAACCCCATTGCACTGTGGGGAAAGGGGAAGCTCACCATCCTTGAAGACTAGAATGTCAGGCCTGGTCCAGGGCCTGATTTGAAGCGCCAGCACTGGACAAAATAACAAGCCCACCTCTTTTAAACATAGGATCTCTACTTCCATACTGGGGTGGTATGCATCTTGCCTTCAAGGTAGCTTTTTTTTTTTTAATTTTGAGTCTTATTCATAGATGTATTGTGTATTTTATTGAGTATGGTAACAGGTATATCTGTGCTGCCCTGGATGACAACTGATTCCCATGAGTAGAGAGTTGCCTATGCATTCTTCATCGTAGCTGAGACCCAGAACTTGCACAGCACAGAAGAACAGGTGCAACGACTGGTTTCTCACATCAGGGTGAATTTTTGGCAGAGCTGGGATTCGAACTTGGGGCCTAGGAGGCCCAACTGCCCATTGGATCCATGTGAGCACACCAGCCTGTGAACCACGAAGGAGCTGGGCCTTTCCCAGGAACTGAGATCTAGCCCTAGGGAGGCCACAATAATCCTCAATGCATCATTGAAACATGGGATTTCTATTCACATCTATGTGTGGACTTCCTCCTGCATTGAGGATAGTTATCCTCTCCATTTTGTGTGTTATTCATGGATGTATTGTGTATGTTCTTGAGTATATGATGACAGGTATAACTGGGCTGGCATGGATGAAAACCTATTCCTATGGCCACAGGGTGGCTCATGCATTTTCCATCTTAGAGGAGACCCAGGACTCGCACCGGAAAGGAAAACAGGTGCAATGATTGGCTTCAGACATCAGGATGAATCTTTTGGCACTGCTGGTATCTGAACTTGGCGCCTAGCAGGCCCAATAGGCGAATGGGTCCACGTGAGCACACCAGCCTGTGAGCCACTAAGGATCTAGGCCAATCCCAGGACCTGAGATCAAGGCCCGGAGTGAGGGGGAGCACAATTGTTGTCCATTTATAAGCTGAAGGTAGTATGCAAATAAGTACATATTTGAATAGAGTAGGAGACATGGCGACCTGTGATGGAATCCAATTTATCATGTGACTACCTATTCTCAGATCTTCCCCAATGCCTCCATTTCTTGACTGTGATGATTATTGTGACACTTCATCAACTCTTCATAAAAAATAATGGATACCCCATGAGTCTTGCTTATCATTTCCTACTCTCATCCTGCAGGAACTACTCATTCAAGGATGAGATGATCACATTCCACACTTCCTAGGTCCGGAAAGGAGTACTTCAGGATCTTCCACCATTCCCACAATGTAGGGGGGCTGACCCGGATTCCAACCCATGCCCTCCGTTGCACGGTTGGCTGTGACTTCCCCGATAGCCAGCAGGCCTTCAGCCATGCCAGGTCACCTTCACTCTGTAGGCCGCTGGGTTCAAACCAACATGGTCACTATGCAAAGGAAAATAAACGTACAAGCACGAGGTGGAAATTCCTGCTGCTTTTTTCCCCTTCTGGCCGTTTTTTGTTTTTTTTTTTTGTTTTTTTTTTCTGCAAGCCTGGGGCTCCTAGGATCCAAGGATGGTCTGTGGGTCCAGAGGCTAAAGCCTAGGATGATTGCATTAAAGGCAATGTTGCCTCGACTTGAGTTCAAGGCCTGGGTTTGGCAAAAAAAAAAACATAAATAATAAAAAATTATGAATGAAGCACCCTCTCTCAGAATTCACGCCATTTTATTGCCAGAGCTGGGATTTGAATTCAGGTCTGGGTAACTGTTGCACTGTGGGGGAAGGGGAAGATCACCATCCTTAAAGACAACAAGGTCAGGGCTGGGAAGGTGGCTCAGTCGTAGAGCGCTTGCCTTGCATGCCTGACGCCCTGGGTTCAATTCCTCAGCACCACATAAGCAAAAAGAAAAAAGCCGGAAGTGGTGCTGTGGCTCAAGTGGTAGAGTGCTAGCCTTGAGCTGAAGAGCTGAGGGACAGTGCCCAGGCACAGAGTTCAGGCCCCACAGAGTTCAGGACCCAAAAAAAAAAAAAGACTACAAGGTCAGGCCTGCTCCTAGGGCCTGAACTGAAGCCCCAACACTGGCAAAAATCATATGCCTACCTAGTTTACACATGGGATCTCTATTTTCATATGTGTGTGGAATGCCTCATGCTTTCAGTGTGTTTCTTAGTCAAGACTGCATTTTGTATTTTACTGAGTATGATGACAGATATAACTATACTGACATGGATGGAAACCGATTCCCATGTCCATGAAGTTGCCTATGCTTTCTCCATCCTAGCTGAGACCTAGGACTTTCACTGGACAGGAAAGCAGGTGGATCTATGGGCTTCTAATATCAGGATTCATGTTTCGGTACTGTTGTGATTTGAACTCAGAACCCAGCAGGCCAATTGGCAAAAGGGTCAAGGAGAGGACACTGGCCTGTGAGCAACTGAGGAGCTAGGCTGTTCCCAGGACCTGACATCGAGCCCCAGGGAGGGCCAGGATAGGCATAGATTCATGCTGGAAGCATAGGATCTATATTGACATGTATGTGTGAACAGCATCTTGCATTCAGTGCACTCCTTTTCCTTATTTTGGGTCTAATTCATGGAGGTATTGTGCATTTTGCTGAGTATGGTGTCAGATAGAACTGTGCTGACATGGATGATGACCTGTTCCCATGGTTATAGGGTTGCCTATGCATTCATTCTCTATTCTAGCTGAGACCCAGGACTTCCACATGAGAGGAAAACAGGTGCAATGACTGGCTTCTGACATCAAGATGAAACTTTTGTCAGTGCTGTCATTTGAACTCAGGTCTGGTTAACTCCATTACACTGTGGGGGAAGGGGAGCTCAACGTCCTTGAAAACTAGAATGTCAGGCCTGGTCCAGGGCCTGATTTGAAGCCCCAGCACTAGACAAAATATAAAGCTCATCTCTTTTAAACATAAGATCTCTATTTACATACAGTTGTGGTATGCATCTTCCATTCAATGTAGTTTTTTTTAATTTTGAGTCTTATTCATGGATGTATTGTGTATTTTATTGAGTATGGTGACAGGTATATCTGTGCTGCCATGGATGACAACCTATTCCCATGGCTCTAGAATTGCCTATATAGCATTCTCCATCCTCACTTAGGTGCAGGACTTTCACAGGACAGGAAAACTGGTAGATTGATGGACTTCTCACATCAGGATGGATCTTTTGGAAGTACTGGGATTTGAACTCAGGGCCTAGCAAGCAAAATTGGTGAATGGGTCAAGGCGAGCACATCAGCCTGTGAGCCACTAAGGTGCTAGGGCATTCCCATAACTTGAGCTTGAGCCCCAGAGTGGGGCTGGTGCAACATATTCCTCCATTCTTATGCTGAAACTTGTGTGCTAATAAATACCTATTTGTATACAGTAGGAGATGTGGCGAACCGTGTTGGAATCCTATCTACCATGTGAGTACCGATTCTTGGATCTTTCCCAATGCCTTGATTTCCTGAACGTAAGTATTATTGTCACACTTCATGAAGTCTTAATTTAAAATAATCATTGTGCCAAAGGTCTTGTCTATCATTTCCTATGTGAATCATGCATTAACTTCTCAACTCTTCCCTAGACCTGAATTCAAGCACCAGCCCGAAAAACGTAACATTTATAGACATCTTAAATATATGATTTATACTTACATCTATATATTCAGTCTATATCGTGTTTGTTGGAGTGATTCATTATATTTTATTATTGATAGATTGATTTACCATTTATTTTATGGGCTGTGAGTGCACCTATAACGTTTATTACATTTATTCCAATCTATTCCATAGCATGTAGCTTTGCAAATATATTATGTACATCATACCTGATACCCAGTACTTGCACAGAAAAGGAAAACAGGTGTCACACATGGAATCTTACACCAGAAAGAAACTTTTGGCAATGATTGAAACTAGACTAAGAGCCAAGGAGTCCCAATTCATGAATGGGTGAGTGTCATCATGGCAGCCGCTAGCCCATTCAACTGCCAAGTGGATCCCAGTGTCTGGGATCAAGCCCCAGGTTTGGCCAAAATAGCAATAACTCTCTATGCAGATGATGGTATATAAATAAATATAAATTTAGATATTTAGATACTGTCAGAAATGTCTATCTGGTATTCAATGATATATACTACATTCCTATGGATTCTCAGGTCTTCAGTGAGGATTCCATTTTATCAATGGTATTCTTTTAATGCAAAATAGACTATGAATTTTAATCAATCTGTGTCCTGTGATTATTGGGTCTAATTTTATGCCAGACTGATTCATGAACTACTCATCCAACCATGACATTGATCACATTCCTTTGGTGCTCCTAGGGACAGGCAATAATTTTGTAGGCCCTCCAGCCCTTTGTAAGTGGTATAATCAGGATTCAAACTCAGGGCCTAGGTGTTCAATCCCTGTGCTTGGCAATAAATAAATGAACGAATAAATAAATAAATAAATAATAATTTTAAAATATTAAAAATAGTCGGGTATCAAAGGCTCATGCCTGTAATCTTAGCTAATCAGGAGGTTGAGATCTGAAAATCGCGGTTCAAAGCCAGCCCAAGCAGGAAAGTCCTTGAGACTCTTATCTCCATTAAACCACTATAAAACCCGAAGTAGCGAAGTAGTGCTGTGGTTCAAGTGGTAGAGTGCTTGCCTTGAGCTGAAGAGCCCAAGGACATCTTCCAAGGCCAGAGTTCAAGTCCCAATGTATATATATATATATATATATATAACTAATGAAGCTCCCTGGCTTGGAATTCATGCCTTTTTTTTTCTGCCAGGCCTGGGAATTGAACTCGGAGACTGGGTAACTCTAATGCACTGCTGTGGACAGAGAAACTTACCCACTTTGAACACAAGAAATTCAGGCCTGTTCCCTAGGCCTGAATTGAATCCCCAGCCCTGTTAAAATAATATTCATCCACATTTGAAATAATGATTAATATCTACATACTTATGCTTATTGCATATTGCTTTGAGTATATTTATTTTACTTTTTGTATTATTCATTCCTTCATTATTTTTATTGACTATTATTATACTTATGTATTAAATTGATTACATCTTCTGAGAACTATACAGATTTACATATGCATTATATATCTTACTTCAGACCCAGGACATTCACAGAAATTCTATAGTAGATCATCCCATGCATAGAAAAACAGAATGAATACATCAACCAAAGTCTAATTTATCCATAGGTACCCCAGTGGCTCACATCTGTAATCCCAGCTACTCAGAGGTGAGAAGTGGAAGATAAAGTTTCAAAGCCAATCCAAGCAGAAAAGTCTGAGAGATGTCATCTCCAATTAACTGGTCAAAAACCAGGTTACAGGGATGGCTGAATTGGTAGAAAATCAGCTATGAAAAACAAAGCCAAGAAAGAGCAAGCTAAGATCAAGTGCAGGGAGAGGGGGTTTGGGGCATAAAGGGGAGAGAACTCCTCCAAAAACAGAGAACAAACAACAGTACACAAATCCCACCTAATTTAGGGTACCAAACAAAGGGAAAAAAAGATCAAGCTTGTGCAGTTGTATAACTTTACATGATCACATATGTTCTTAGGTACACTTCAAAGCTATGTTTCTAGTAATATATATGTATATGTTAATAACGTATGTTATGTATATATATTAATAATGTATATATATGTGAAGAAACTAAGAAACCAGTCAATGAATAAATACTTCTGAATTAGTGCCTTAACCATGGCATTATAAATTATTTGTACTAAAAGTATATTCCAAGTTTCTTTCTTCAGAATCAATCTTTAAGACGTTTGTTCATGTGCCAGGCATTGGAGTCCCATGCCTATGATCCTAGTTACTCAGGAGGCAGAGATCTGAGGATGGTGCTTCAAGGCCTGCTCTGGCAGGAAAGGCCATGAAACTGTTATCTCCATTAAACCACTAGAAAACTGGAAGTGGTGCTGTAGCTCAAGCAGTAGAGTGCACGCCTTTGGTCTGAAGAGCACAGGGATAACGCCCAAGCCAAGAGTTCAAGCCCCACCACCGAAGAAAGAACTTTGTTCATACAAAATTCTAACATTCTAAGCTTTAGGAATCTTTTCTTCCAGGGTCTTATGCTCTTTAGGCAACTACTCCACTGCTGGGCTACATCCCAGTCCCAATGTTTTTGTTTTTAATTTTACAATCCAGTTTATTCCCAAAATGCTTACAAGTAACTACTCTCCTCACACAAGTGAGTTTTTATCCACAAACCCAACCTTTTGTGGTATGAAGACACCCCTAGTGTATTTCGTGGTAGGCACAAGGAAAACTCACACAAATTGCAGACAGTTTATAATTACAGAAGTAACTCTGAATTGAAAAAAACATCAGTTGCCAGGTGCCAATGACTCAGATCTGAGGGTCACGGTTAAAAGCCAGCCCAGGCAAGAAAGTCCATGAGACTCTTATCTCCAATAAACCACTAGAAAACCGGAAGTGGTGCTGAGGCTCAAGAGGTAGAGTGCTCGCCTTGATCTGAAGAGCTCAGGGACAGCGCCCAAGCACAGAGTTCAAGCCTCAGGACCAACCAAAAAAAAAAAAAATATATCATCAACTCTCCCAACCTTCTAGGGAGAAATGATGTCCTCATTTTCATTCTCACTCTTCATGGCAGATGGCCAAAATAGAAACACCAATGTGCTATGCTAAAATGTAAAAGTTTAAACCCCTTTATTGAAAAACTCTCATGTTTTAAAATCAAAATGTATCAAATAAAGGCAAAGTGAACTTTAAAAAAATATTTAAAATGCTAATGACGCTCCCTGGCTTGGAATGTGTGACATTTTTTGTCTGCAAGGCCTGGGATTTGAACTTGGGGTCCAGGTACCTCTGTTGCACTGTGGGGGAAGTGGAAGCTCACTGTGCTTGAAGACCAGAAAGTCGGGCCTTTTCCCTAGGCCTGAATTCAGGCCCTAGCCTTGTAAAACGTACTCCTTATATATATTTTAAAGATAGGATTGAACTTCCATACAGATGTTCATTCTATATTAAGTCTGGTGTGGTTATTTATTGTATTTTTTGTTTTATTCATTTATTTTCCATTTATTTTATTGGCTGTGATGATACCTAACCATGTATTACATCCTATCACATAGCATTTAGATTTGTAGACTTGTTATCCATCATGCCTGACACCCAGCACTCTCACAGAAAAGAAAAACAGATGTCACACTTGGCTTCTAACTCCAGGATGAAATTTTTGTCAGGAGCTGAGATCGAGCATTAGGGGTGACCAAAATAGCCATAGATGGATAGGCAGGTGGTGGTATACCAATAAATGTGTATTAGTACAGAGTGCCATAGTCATGTATCTAGTATTCAATGACATCTACTACATTCCTACCAAGTCTTTGGTATTTGTTATGCCTCAATTGTAGGAATATTATTCTTTTTGTGCCTAATTAACCACTAATTAAATTCAATATGCATCCTAGGATTATTGCATCTAATTTGAGACTAGACCTCTGCACGGACTACTCATTCTATCATGAGTTGGATACCATTCCATCTGAACTTCTATGAATGGGCAGGAGTCTCTTGGGATCTTCTGCCATTGGTAGGTGTCAGGACGGGGATTTGAACTCAGGCATTCTGTTGTGTGGTTGGCCTATGGCTTTTCTGACAGCCATCCAGCCTTCAGCAATGACAGGTCACCTCTGTGTTGCAGACATGTCATTCAGACCTATGATGGTCACTGTGCAAGGAACCAAAGCCAAGAAACCACCTACCATGTGTGGCTCGCGGCTTTTTTTTTTTTTTTTGGTGCCATTTTCATTTTGTTTTCCTGTCAGACCTCGGGTCTTAGGATTCCAGGATCAGCTTTGGTTCCGGAGGCTGCACCCCAGGGTAGTGTGATAGAAGCTTAGGCAGAGCTGCCACGATCTGAGTTCAAGCCACATGCATGGCCAAAAAAATAAAAAAAGAAAAGAAAAAAGAAAAAAATTAAGACAACTAAAAAAAGTAAAAAAAAATTGCTTAACTCCCTGGTTTGCAATTCGTGGTATTTTTTTTCTGCCATGCCTGGAATTTGAACTCAAGGTCTGGGCAAATATGCAGCACTGTGGGGGAAGGGGAATCTCACCATGCTTGAAGACAGAAAGTCAGGCCTGTTCCCTAGGCCTGAATTCAAGCCTTAGTCCTGGAAAACATACTCTTTATGTAGATTTTAAAGATAGGATTTACACTTCCATACAGATATTCAGTCCATATCATGTTTGATGTGGTTATTCATTTTATTTCTTGTTTTATGCATTTATTTACCATATATTTTATTGACTCTGATGACACCTATACCATTTATTACATTGTTTACATCCTATCACATAGGATCTAGATTGGCAGATGTGGTCTCCATCATGCCAGACACCCAGGACTCTCCCCGAAAAGGAAAACATGTGTCACACTCAGCTTCTTACTCCAAGATTAAATTTTTGGCAGTGCTGGGATCTGAAGTCAGGGCCTAGCTGGCCCAATTCATGAATGGGTCTGTTTGAGCACGACAGCCGCTAGACAATGAAACTGTCAGGTGGTTCCCACATAGTGAGATCGAGTTCCAGGTTTGGCCAAAACAGCAATACATGAATAGCCAGACGGTGGTATACAAACAAATATATATTGGTAAAGATTGCCAGAGCTGTCTATCTATAACTGAATGACCTCTACTACATTCCGACCAACACTTAGGTATTTATTATACTGCCATTGAAGGAATATTATTCTTTCCATGCTTAATAAACTATTAATTAAGATCAATCAGGGGCTGGGAAGGTGGCTCAGTGGTAGAGCGCTCGCCTTGCATGCATGAGGCCTGAATTTGATTCCTCAGCAACACATAAGCAGAAAAAAGAAAAAAGCTGGAAGTGGTGCTGTGGCTCAATGGGTAGAGTGCTAGCCTTGAGCTGAAGAGCTGAAGGACATTGCCCAGGCCCAGATTTCAGGCTCCATGACTGGATGCACCCCCGCCCCCCCAAAAAAGATCCATCAGCATCCTAGGATTATTGCATCCAATTTTAGACTTGACTGATGCACAAACTACTCTCTCAATCGAGTCTCTTGTGATCTCCTGCCATTGGTAGTTGTCGGGACTGGGATTTGAAAATGAGGTCTATGTTGACAGGTCGGCCTATAGCTTTCCTGATAGTCCATCAGCCTTCAACTATGGCAGGTCAGGTCCACTTTGCAACTGAGTCACCATGCAAAGAAAAAAAATGTAAAACCTCCAGCCCTCTGTAGCTTGTAACTTTTTGTGCTGTCCCACTTTTTGTTTCGTCCTGCAAACCCTCTGAGCCTAGGATCCCAGGACTGGCTGTGGGTCTGGAAGCTGCACCACAGCCTAGGGTGATTAAAGCTGAGACAGAGTTTCCACGACCCGAGTTCAATCCCCATGGCTGGCAAAAGTAAAAAGAATAAATACAAAATTAATTAATTATTTAACTAAATAAAAAAAATCTCCCTGGTATGAAATATATGCTAATTTTCTTTCCTACCCTGGGATTTGAACTCAGGGTCTTGGTATATCTGTAGCAATGTAAGGGAAGGTTCAGAGTTGCCAATACTTGAGTTCAAACCCCATGCCAAGCCAAAAATAAAAAATTAAGTCACTGACCTTGGCACGGGGAGCAAATGTGGAGATTGGAGGGAAGGGATGGTAGGAGGAAAACAAAGGAGGAAGCAACAATGCTCAATAGAAAATGTACTCATTACCTTGTTCATGTAACTGTAACTCTCAGTCCAACATTTTTACAATTATAAATGTGCAAAAGAAAAACAAAACAATATAATGCTCAGAGAAGCATTTGAGGCGTAAGGGAAGGATGTCTAACTAGCTGTACAAAATTCTACACTGCTTTGCTTTTAATGCTCAGTATGGAACTGAATAAACATAACTGCTTCCATTAAAAAAATCAAGTCACTGTCTTGGAACTGGGCCAGTATTTCTGCCATTGCTGGGATTTGATTGCATTGCCCGGTAACTCTTTTGCAACAAGGTTGAAGGTGAAGTTCACTGTACTTGAGGAAAAGAAATTCAGTCTAGAGTTCTCAGGAACTAAATGAAGGCCCTGCAATGGAAAAAATATTTCCATGCATGTGTAATAGATGATATATACTTACATATGTATGTTTATTACATATTATTATTTTTATTATTGATTATGTATTTATTTGATTCATATATTGTTTATTGTATTTAGTGTTATTATACACATATTTTACATGTTGTACATGTATTATAAAAAAAACAAAATAAATTAGGACATTGACTCATTTTTCATTAATACTATATTACGTGTTGAAACAAAATACATAATAAAATGGAGGTATTTGTCACAGTCTTAACATGTTTAGAATCTGTCCCTAGTATGAACCTTGTCTTACTTATCTATGGCATCTTCCTATAGGGATTTCTTTACATGATTTATACTCAGAAGCCTTTTCTTGAGGATAGGCAAATTGACGGATAAAATTGCAAGGGTGTGGTTAAAATGTGGCTTAGTGGTAACGAGATTGCTCAGCATGCATGAATGCCAAAGTTTGAATTCTCAGAGCCACATACTTAGAAAAAGCCAGAAGCTGTGGAGTGGCTCAAGTGGTACAGCACTAGGCTTGAGAAAAAGAAGCTCAGAGACAGTACCCAGGCCCTAAATTCAAGCCCCAGGACTGTCAAAAACAATAGGCTAGATGCCAGTGGCTCACTCTTGGAAACCTAGCTTCACAGGAGGCTGAGATTTGAACACCACAGTTCAAAGACAGCCTGCACAAGGAAAGCCTGTTAGACTCTTATCTCCAATGCACCACCAAAAGACCTAACATGGCGCTGTGGCTCAAGTGGTACAGTGTTCACCTTGAACTGAAGGGCTCAGGGACAGTGCCCAGGCTTGATACAAGACACACAACTGGAAAAAAGTGAGGATTAATGAAAGTACTTTTCCTATTTGCTAATTATGAGAACATCCTGTGGAAAATGAACACAGATGTAACCAGAATTGGAGTCAGAGCTCAAGGTTCAAGTGAACACATCCATATACCCAGCCTCTCTGACCCTAGCATTATAACTTTGTGTCCTACAGGGTTCTGAAAGGTCCAATGTTGAAGGGATTAATATCATCCCCAAGCCCTTTGTGATAAGCAGTTGACTTCTATTGTCAATGTCATTACAGTTCTGAAGCTAGCAGAGTACCAGTAGCTCATGCCCATCACCCTAGCACAGGAGGCTGAGGTCTCAGTATCACAGGCTGAAGCCAGCCAGGGCAGCAAAGTCTATGACACTCTGACTTCCACTTCTGAAAGGTCAGATGTTCAAGAGCTTACTGTGTTTCGCTTGGTGATGAGAAGTTACTTGCACTCTAAATTTTCTTATGATGTTTCTTTCCTGATTCTATAGCTCAAGAATTCTAAATGTTCTTAGAATTCTTGAGCTATAGAATCAGGAAAGAAACATCATTGACCCATCCTGGGTTCAAATGAAGTTCTCAGGAGCCAAGCCTTAGCCCTGTTGGCAGGAAGAACTCCACTGAAACACTATATTGGGAGGACAGAAAACAGTTTCAAAAGCCGGGCTAGGTGAAGAGACCTAGGCCTGCAGGATAAGGAGGCAGAATGTACACACTCAACAGTGAAGAGAGCTGCAAAACCACTTCATTCATTCCAGGCACAGCCAGAAATAGGGGGAAACTTGAAATATTTGTTAGACTTTCACTAGGGTCAGGCTTTTCTCAGCCTCTTCAAACAATGACTAATTAACCTTCCTCCCTCAGGTGAACTGAGCTTCAAGCTATCATTAAGTTCATAATAGTGAGCCAGTTTAGTGGGGGAGAGGGCAGGAACAGAGTAGAAACGCCATGCTCTCTGGACTTAGGGAGTGGATTTTTGACTCTCCATCTGTCAGATTTGAAGGCCCATCTTCTACCTCTTCCAGGCCATTCTCCTTCCTTCATTCTCCACGTCATTAATGCAAATCCCCAGTCCAAGGAGAGGCAATGCCCTTTCTTTACTGTCTCCAAGCACCTGAGTTAGAACCTGGCTGTGCCTTCTTGGCTCTGGGGCCATCGGCTGCCTGAGAAGTGGGACAGAGACTGTCTTCTTGCTCTGTGATTGTGTGAAGTCGATGCTGGTGTCTGGCACACTGTAAAAGGCCTCATGACAGAATTGTTCCTTTCTTTCCTTCTAACGACCAAGATCAGATTCATTTATCATCTATCTATGTATCTATGTATCTATCTATTTATCTATCATCAATCTACCTACCTAGCCAGCTAGGTATCTTTTTGCCAGTTCTTGGGTTGAACTCTAGGCCTGGGCACTGTCTATAGCACTCTACTACTTGAGCCACAGCATCAATTTTGGCTTTTTTTGTATATGTGCTATTGAGAAATCAAACCCAGGACTTCTTGCATGTTAGGTACTCTCACTAATCCACATTCCCAGCCCCCTCATTTTTTGTTAATGGTAGTTTTTACTTGAGCATGCTTCCATTTCACGTTTAATTTTCTGAATACCGGTTACTACTATGAAACCTGATCTTCTCTTTCCCTGCCTAATTTTGGCATTGGCCTCATAAGAAAATGTAAATAAAGGCTGCTTAAGTGTGCATCATATAAAGACAGAGGCCAGGAACCCTAGAAGAGAAAAGAGATGGGCCTTAAGTGAAGAGAATGATGTAGTATGCCCAATGAACATATCTGAAAAATAAATCAGTAAATAAAAGCAGAAGCATTACATGTGCTCTGTTTACATTCAGGGAGGTAATTTACACACATAAATAGGTAGGGCACTGATTCATAAACATGGCCTCCTCTTTTTGAATTTTCTTTTTGGCCATCCCAGGGCTTAAACTCAGGGCCCTATGCGTTGCTGAGCTATTTTGCTCAAGGCTGAGGCTCTACCACCGCCACAGCTCCAGCCATCTGGTTGTTAATTGGACATAAGCACCTCCCAGGCTTTCCTGCCTCGTCTGGACTGAATCTCCCACTCAGCTTGTTCTCTTAAAGCTTGAGCTCAACCCTCTGGGCCACTGCTCCACTTCTGGTTTTCTGGTGGTTTATTGGAGATAAGAGTCTCACAGACTTTCCTGTTTGGGCTGACTTTGGATGGCGATCTCCTAAGGAGGTTTCAAGCGGCTTCTCTCAGGGATTCGCTGAGGAGCCTCTCCACACAAACCCTTAGTCTTAATCTCGGGAGGTACTAGAGAAAACAGAAACATGCAGTTGCTTCTAGTATTCTCCAGATACTTAAGGTTGGAGACACAAAACACTCATAATTATTAGATCATTTTATAGGCAAAAGGAGCAATGCAGACAGTATGAGGATCACTCCAGCTTCAGTACTCTCATCTTGAGACAGTAAAATCATTTCAGCTCAATGCTAAGTGACAGAACTGGCATGTCTTGTGGACATATGCTCCCAAATCCTGTGACACTCATTTCTCACTTTTGGCTTCAAATCTGTGACCAGAGAAGATGAGGAGAGAAAATCCTTCTCAGAGAAAGCAGCTATAAAGAATATTGGGGTAGTTTACTTATAAATTCAAACTATTGGAATGATCCTGTTATTAAGTCAGATTGTCCAGATTAAAAAAATGAAGAAGAAAAGTAAGGCAGGTGTCAGTGTAATCCCAGCTTCTTAAGAGGCTGAGATGTAGAGAATCTTAGTTTGAACCCAGCCAGCATAGGAAAGGACATGACATTTTTATTTCTAAGAGATCCCAGAAAAACCCAGAAGTGAGGCTGTGACTCAAGGTTAATGCACTACCCTTGAGCAAAAGGAATTCAGGGACAATGTCTAGGCTCAATGTTCAACCCCTGGACCTGCCCACCCCCAATAGAGCCTATACCTCCATGTCTTTGTGTATGTATGGGTGTATTCCTATAGGCAAATCTCCAGAGTAGATATGATGAATGGCACCAAGCAAGGATTTTTTTTTCAATACAATGATTTCATAACACAGACTACTTTTATGACAATGTATGTTCCAGGGCTACCTTCACTGTTCCCAGTGTAGCCTGAGGAATTCTCTGCATCCCAGGCCTGCTGGAAGAAGTCTCTCTCATTTTCTGTACAGGCAGACAAAAGGCCTCAGACCTGTAAAGCTTTGTAACAACAACTCCATCTAGGCCAATTAGTTAGGATGAGTGTGGGTGGGCTCTGAAGGCCAGGAGAAAAAGGCCTCTTTCACTACAAGCTATCTCTCTTCCTAGTGCTCTGTTTTTACAGGAAGCCTTCATTTGTGCCACCTCCCATGGCAGTCCAAGTTCCCTGCACTTATCCTGCCTTTGTGAGACTATATTCCGGTGCTCAGATACAGTGCTCAATATAATATATAATGAAATATTACATTGCAGGCGATGATAGGCCTATGATACCTCTCCTTGGTTTTCCAGAAGCTTGAGAAATCCAAGCACATGTCTGATATAACAAAGCTTCCTGTCATCTAGGGCTCGTGAAGATCATCAGGTTCTGAAACTTTGACCTCTCCTAATTGGGCCTTGGGTGGGTAGGTTTGGGGATTAAACACAGGGCCTGGTTGCTGACCATAAGTTCAGTGCAGAAGTCCAGTGCTTTACCATTTTGTGTCAGAGCTTCACTTCTGGTCTATGTGAGGTTATGTCCATGTGTGCACACATACAGTCATGGAGCTTGAACTCAGCACTGTACCTAATTTCTCTTGTACAAGGATAGCCTTCTATCACTTGAGCCACAGAACCACTTCATACTTTTTCTAGTGATTTGGTCCTGAGTAATCAAGCCCAGGGTTTCATATATGCAAAGCACTCTACCCCTAAGGCACATTCCCAGCCTTGTATTTCAGGTTTGTTAGATTGTTTCTGGTTTTTTTTTTTTTTTTTTTATGTTGTCGGTTGTAGGAGTTGAAGTCTGGGCCTGGATGCTGTCCCTGAGCTCTTCAGCTCAAGTCTTGTGCTCTATCACTTGAGTCACAGCTCCACTTCAGGTTTTCTGGTGGTCCATTGGAGCTAAGTGTCTCAAGGACATTCCTGCCGAGGCTAGCTTTGAACCATGATCCTTAGTTCTTTTTTTTCTCATTATTTAAAGAATACTTTATTAGTTTCTGTAATCAAACCCACATAGAAAAGACCTTACATATTTAATACAGTGCTTTTACCCCTGTACAAATGGAAAAAACTTAAGTTTAACGTTTCTAGACCAATATGGCTATTAATTTCTGTACAATGCCAACTCAACATGGTAAACTGGGATACTTTTTCCAAAGCTGACAGCACAGGTAAAGTTTCCAAAAATTCAAATTATATATATGTATATATATATTTGTATAAAAAGACCAATAATAGCAGTATGTTATTCATCAATAGCAGCAACAGCTTTTCCAGCTTTGAACCATGATCCTTAGTTCTCATCCTCCTGAGAACCTAGGATGATAGTCATGAGCCACAAGCACCAAGCTTCCACTTAATGTTTGTTAGTGGTGAATTGGAGATAATAGTCTCATGGGACTTTTTGTGTCTGGGATAGTTTAGAACCCAGATCCTCAGATCTCAGCTTGCTGAGAAGGGAGGATGACAGACCTCAGCTATCGACCCCTAGGCCATGGAACTCTGCTGCAAAGGGATCCTTGGCTCCACGTGTGGAGTGCTAGCCTTGAGCCCAAGAGGTAAGGGTCAGAATATAGGTCCTGAGATCAAGGTTCATGACTGAGAAAAAAACAAAGCAAAACAATGGTCTGCAGGAGACAACTCACTAGTCTTCAGTAATACTTAATTTTGTCCCTTCCATGTGGTTATATATGAGCCTCAATATTCTTATCTGCGTAAGCATCTCAGTTGTGGAGCTCTTACAAGGACCAGATGAATAAATGCACCCTGTGAAGGACACAGCACATGACACTGTTTGAAGGACTCAGCACACAGCATCATGTGAAAGACTCAGCATATAGCACCCTGTGCATTACTCAGCACAGAGCACCCTATGAAGGACTCAGCACATAGCTCTATTCCACAAGCTGTCATTAGAATCAGCATGCTTTCTTCAGTATCACCATTCTTTGAGGAACATTTCACAAACCACACAAGTTCACATCTAATGGTTTAGTGGAGTGTTTCTTTGTAGGGGGGGAGGTTACCCATGGGGCTTGAACTCAAATATAGGGATACTGTTCTAATAACATTTGCTCAAGGCTACAGCCCTACTACTTGGAACCACATTTTGAAGAGTCTCACAGACTTCCTGCCAGGGCTGGGTTTTAAAGCCCATGAGCAGCTAGAATGACTGAGGTAAGCCAGCAGCGTCTGGTTTGGTGGAGCTGGGTTGCAGCGATTTACGTCTGGATAAGTCAGGTTAGGTGGAAATTGTCAGCACCCGACTCCTACCTTGCTCTGTGATGAGGTATTTGAAGTCTTGACTTTCTATAGTTGCAGTTAGAACAGTCTACCTTTTTTGGCGGCAGTCCTGGGCCTTTAGTAAGGGCTTAGACACTCTCCCCAAGCATTTGTGCTCCAGGCTAGTACACAATTGATTGAAAGAAAGCAGAACTTCAGGTTTTACTTTGTATGTGGTACTGAGGAATGGTAGCCAGAGCTTCCTGCTTACTAGGCGAGCACTCAACCACCCAGTCCCAGGAGTGCATGAGGTATAAATAGAGATTGCTGAATATAAATATTATATATACAAAAAGAGATATGTGGTCTGGGTATGTGACTCAGTGATAGAGCGCTTGCCTTGCAAGCATGAGGCCCTGAGTTCAATTCCTCAGTACCACATAAGCAGAAAAAAAGCCGGAAGTGGTGCTGTGGCTCAAGTGGTAGAGTGCTAGCCTTGAGCTGAAGGGCTGAGGGACAGCACCCAGGCCCAGACTTCAGGCCCACGACTGGACCCCAAAAAAAAAATAAAGAGAGAGAGAGAGGTATGCATATTATTAAATTATAGCTAATAGTACTACCAATTATTAGGTATTAAATGATGTCTCCATTTAAAGATGGATCCCAGTTGAACAATTAATAAAACATTAATTATTACTCAATATACTGTTATTGTTTATCATATATGTACATACATCCATACATACAATTACATATTTTATAGAATGATACGTCTATTTATATTAATTTATGCATCATGTGTTACTACCAATTATTAGGTTTTTAAATATGTCTCCATTTACTTTTCATTCTGTTAATGCTTAATAATATAGTAATTAAACTTAATCCACATCCTATAATTATTTTGTCTAATATTATCCCAGAATGATTCACTAATAATTCAATCTGTTTTTCATTTATTATAGTGACAATTCTTCCACCTATGACATTTTTACCTTTATGATATCCTATTACATAGCATATAGATTTGCATATGAATTATACATCCTACCTGACATCGAGCAATTTCATAGAAAAGGAAAATATGTGTCACTCTCGGCTTCTTACACCAAGATTGCATTTTTGGCAGGGCTGGGATCTAAACTCAGGGCCTAGAAGGCTCAGTTCATGAATGGGTGACTGTCAGCACAGCAGCCTCTAGCCAATTCAGCTGGCAGGCAGTTCCCAGGCCATGAGACTGATCCCCGTATGTTGACCCCATATTGCGCTTAGTGTAGTTATGCATTTTATTTGTTGTTTTATTCATTTATTTTATTGACTGGTAATACTCATAGAATATTTATTACATTTATTACATGGGATATAGATTTGCCTATGTAAGAAACTTCACACTGGACACCCAGACGCTCACAGAAAAAGAAAACATGTGTCACCAGTGCTTCTTACTCCACGATTCAATTTTTGTGAGTGCTGGCATCTGAACTCAAAGCCTACAAGGCCCAATTCATGAATGGGTAAGTGTCAGCACGGCCAGCCTGGGCCATATGGAGCTGACAAGCAGTTCCCAGCACCTGAGATCCAGCCCCAGGGATTGACAAAATAAGATAGATTGACATGTGGATGGTAGTACACAAATAAATATATATTTTTATAGAGTGGCAGAGATGTTTATATATTCTTCAGTTAAATAGACTACATTTTTAACAATGCTTGGGTATTTATTATGCCCCCATGTAATTAATATTATTGTGTTCATCCTTAATGAATTATTAATTTAATTAACCACTATCACAAAACTATTGCGTCCATGTAATTAATAATATTCTTTAATGTGTCAAAATATTCCTTAAAATCCATCAGCCTCCTAAAATCACTAATTTTATAGTAGTATCATTCAGGAACAATTAATTTAATCTTGATATTCATAATATTCCATCAATATTCCTATGAATAGGAATGAGACCCTTAAGATCTCCCACCATTGGTAGGGGTCGGGACCGGGTCTCAACCACAGGGCCTATGTTGCAGTGTTGACCTATGGCTTGCCTGGTAGCCCACCAGCCTTCAGCAATGTCAGGTTACAAAATTTTCAGCAATGTCATTCAGACCTAAGATGGTTACCTTGCAAAAAAAACAAATGTAAAACAGACAGCCATCTGCAAGTTGCCAGATTTTTATCTGTGTCATTTTATTTATATTTTTCCTGTAAATCTTTGGGGCCCAGGAACCCAGGTTCGGTTGTGGGTCCAGTGGTTGCACCCCAGTCTAGAGCGATTAAAGATGAGGCAGAGTTGCCACAACCTGAGTTCAAGCCCTGTGCTTGACAAACTAAAAATATATAAATAAATTCATTAAAAATATTTTAAAAAATTATGAGGCTCCTTGGCTTGGAATTCACGCCATTTTTTCTGGCAGGCCTGGGATTTGAATTCAGTGTCTGGGTAAATCTGCAGCATTGTCTGGGAAGGGGAAGCTCACCGTGCTGGAAGACAAGAAATTCAGGCCTGTTCCCAGGGACTGAATTCAAGTCTTAGCACTCAAAAAATAATATTCACATACATTTTAAATACATGATTTATATTTGCATACACATGTTTACTTATCTTGCAGTTAGTGTAGTTATTCATTTTATTTTATTTTTATGTATTTTTTATGTATTTTAGTGAGTATGATTACACATATAACATTTTTTACATCCTATTACATAGGACATAAATTTGCCTATGTATTATACATCATTCCTGAGACCCAGGAATTTTGACACCCATAAAGAAAACAAGTGGGACAATTGGCTTCTTCCACCAGGATTAAGTTTTTGGCAGTTCTGTGATTTGAACTCCGGCCCTAGAAGGCCAACTTCATGAATGGCTCAATGTTAGCACACCAGTCTGATGCAAATGAAGTTGTCGGGCAAATTTGAGGACCTGAGATCAAGCCCTGGATATATAGATTGAAGTGGGTGTGTATTAACATATGAATATGGATCTATAAATAATGTATACAGAGACAGACATTTATGTAGATTCTAGTGTATAACTCTTTATATAAAGTGATGTCTATATCTTATTTTTATATATTCTATTACTACAAATTATATATTCTATTACTACCAATTATTTGGTCTAAAATTATGCCTCCATTAATTAATCACGGTAGAAGACTTAATAAGTTATTAATTAAATTAATCGATGACATATATTTATGCGTACAATATTATATTAGAAAGTCTAGCTAAATAGTAATTCAATTTGTACATGCCAAACATACTATTAATGTTCCTATTGATAGGAACGAGATTCCTAGGATCTTCAGCTGTGTGTAGGTGGCAGTCCGAGGATTGGACTCACGGCCTAGGTATCTGGGTTGGGCTCAGGCTTCACCAACAATCTGTGAGCCTTTGGCCATGCAAGGTCACATACAATTTTCAAGCCGAGATATTGAGACCCATGGTGGTCACAGTGCAAAGGAAACAAAGGTAAAACGGTTGTGTAAAATTTTCTGGATTTTTCCTCCTCCATTTTTGTTGGTTTGATGTATTTTTGCCAGTGCTGGGAGTTGAACTGGGGTCCTAGGATGACTGGATCATCTGTGGGTGTAAATGCGGTAAACCGGCCTAGGGTAATCATGGGTTAAGACACAATTCGGTGCTTCCTTGTGAAAAAGAAACTCAGGGATGGTGCCTAGGGTCACAGTTCAAGCCTCAGGACCTGCTACAAAAATAGAGCCAGTGACTCCATGTGTCTGTGTATGTATGCATGTATTTCTAGCAGTGAACATCTAGAGTTGCTATGAAGAAAGATATGAATGGAATGATTTCATAGCACAGAGAATGCTTTCAAGACAGTGCATGTTCCAGGGCTCCCCTCACTGTTCCCAGTGTACCCTGAGGGCTTCTGTGCACCCCAGACTGCTGGAGGAAGTCTGCCTCAATGTTGGAACAGGCAGACAAAAGGCCTCCCTCTTGAACATCTGTGTAACAAACAATTCATCCATAGCAATTAGTGAGGATGAGCAAATAGTGAGGATGAGGGCAGACTCTGAAGGCCAGGAGGAAAAGGCCTCTTTGTACACCAAGCTATCTCTCCTCCCAGTGCTCTGTTTTGACAGGAAGCCTTCATTTGTGCTGCCTCTCGGGGCAGTCCAAGTTTCCTGCACTCACCCTGTCTTTGTTAGACTATTTTCCAGTGTTGAAAAAACTACTACAATTAATTCAAGGGTCCTTCTGGCAGAAAACAAGTGAGCTGAACCTAATGAAAAGATTCCTAATTGGAAAAGGTGCCTCCCTAGTTTTCCGGATGCTTGCTAAATCTAAGCACTTGTGCAAAATCACAATGCTTCTTGTCATCTAGTGCTGGTGAAACTCATCAGGTTTTGAAACCTTTGCCCTCTCCTAGTTGGGCTCTGGGTGTTTATATTTTGGGGTTTAACACAGGGCCAGGGTGCTGACCAAGAGCTCAGAGCAGAAGCTCTTTCCTTTACCATTTAGTGTCACAGCTTCACTTATGGTATCTGTGTGTGTGTGTGTGTGTGTGTGTGTGTGTGTGTGTAGGTGTGTGTCTGTGTGCGTCTGTGCGTGTGTGTGCAAACACCAGTCCTGGAGCTTGAACTCAGTACCTCAGCTCTGTACCTGAGTTTCTCCTGTACAAGGATAGTGCATTACCACTTGAGCCACAAAACCACTTCAGGCTTTTTTTTTTCTAGGGATGTAGTACTGAGGATTCAAACCCAGGGTTTCATACATGCAAAGCACTCTACCCCTAAGACACATTTCCAGCACTCCACTTCAGGTTTCTTTCTTTCTCTTCTTGTAGTTGGAGGAGTTGATGTCTGGGACTGGGTGCTCAAGTCTAGCACTCTACCACTTGAGCTACAGCGCCCCTTCAGGCTTTCTGGTGGTTCACTGGAGATAAGCATCTCAAGGAATCTCCTGCCCAGGCTGGCTTTGGACTGTGATCCTCAGCTCTCAGGATCCTGAGTAGCTAGGATGACAGGCATGAATCACCAGTACCTAGCTTCCACTTCAAGTTTCTAAGTGGTGAATAGGAGATAATATTCTCATGGGACCTTTTGTGTCTGGGATAGTTTGGAACCCAGATCATCAGCTTCCTGAGAAGGCAGGAGGACAGACCTCAGCTAAAGACACACTTTGCTCCAAGGGGGTCCTTAACTACGAGGTAGAGCACTAGCCATGAGCCCAAGAGGAAAGTCAGTGCCTAGGCTCTAAGTTGAATGTTCATGATGGAGAAAACTAAACCAAAACAAATTATTTCTTCCTTTATTTAAGTATCATGGTTAAATACATAATAAAGGATTTATTGAAAATTAGTCAATGTACTATGATTATTGTGTATAATTTTAATATAATCATACACTAAATACTAATGTAATTGTTACTTTTACAACATTCCATTCATATGGATGTCTAACAGAATATGTTTCTTAGGATCTCCTGCCATTTGTAGATAGCAGTACGGGATCCCAACCCTGGACCTAGGTTCCTGGTTCAGGTTGTGGCTTCCCTGATAGCCTACCAAACTTCAACAATGCGAGGCCATGTACAGTTTTCGGGTCCTGTCATTTAGACACAGGATGGTCACAATGCAAAGGAAAAAAAAATGTAAAACTGCCTTCCGGAAGTTCCCAGTTTTATACTTCTCCTTTTTTCCCCATCTTTTTTTTTTTTTGTCTGTTGTGGGGCCAGAAGTCTGGGTCTGGGCACTATACCTCAAATCTTCAGCTCAAGGCTATCGTTCTACCATTTGAGTCATAGCACCACTTCCAGCTTGTTTCTGCTTATGTGGTGCTGAGGAATCGAACCCAGGGCCTTATGCATGCAAGGCAAGCACTCTACTATTGAGCCACCATCCCAGCCCTTCACCTTTTTTTTCTTTTTGCCAGTCCCGAGATTTAAACTTGGGTCCTGGGATCTCAGGATGGGCTGTGGGTCCAGAGGTTGCACCCCAGCCTAGGATAATCAAAGCTGAGGCAGACTTGATACAAGCTGAGTTCAAGTCCCGGGCCTGGCCATAGAAAAATGAGGCCCTGGGTTGGAATTTGCACCAATTTTCTGGCAGGCCTGGGATTTGAACTCAGGGTCTAGGTAACTCTGTGGCACTGTGGGGGAGAGGAAACTCACCATCATTGAAAACAAGAAATTCAGACCAATTTCCAGGGCCGAATTCAAGCCACAGCACTGGAAAAAATAATATTCATGTATGAGATCTTTTTACATACATGTGTTTACCCCATATTACATTTATTACCCTTATTTATTTATTCTTTATTTTATTATTATTACATATATAATATTTATTTCATTTATTACATTGTATCACATGGATATATTTGCACGTGGATTTTACATCATCCTTAGACCCAGGACTTTTACAGAGAAGGAAAAATATATGTCAAATGTGGCTTCTTACTCCACCTATAAACTTTTGGCCATTCTGGGATATGAACTCACAGCCCACAATGCCCAATTCATGAAAGTGTCAGTTGTAGACAAAGCCTTTGGCAAATTGAGCTGCCAGCCAGTTTTGAGGATGTGTGATCAAGCCATAGTAGTGGCCTTGATATAGATTTAAATATAGATATAGATAGATAGATAGATAGATGTGTAGTTTTCTCTCTCTATATATATATGAGAGAGTGACAATATGAGGATATTGAATAATATATATTGTGAATTATTAGTTATTAAATTAAGCCTCCATTTAATGAAGTATCATGGTTGATAACTTATTAAAGCATTAATGTAAAAGTATTCAGTATTCTTTAATTAGGAGAATCATACCATGGTGCTAGAATTAAAGACATAATCCAATACTTTTTGTGTGGCATTCTTTAAGAGAATCATGAAAAACTGTGGATTTAATAGTTACTTTTATAACATTCCATTAAGCACTCCCATGAATAGGAATTATTTTCTCAAGATCTCCCTCTATTTGTAGGTGTCAGTCCTGGCATTTGAACTCCAGGCCTGGGTAATTTACTTTGAAATGCAAACCATTAGTATGACACTGTGAAGATTTCAGATTGTCATGATAAAACAAAGAACAACAAGAATAAAAGAAAGCCAGGTCTCAGAGGCTCATACTTGTAATTGTAGCTCCTCAGGAGGCTGAGAGTTAGAGAATGGCAGCTTGAATTCAGTCGGGACAGGAAAGATCAGGACACTCTCATTTCTAAGGGATCACAGGAATATAAAAACCCATGAGTGGGACTGAAACACAAGGGCAGAGCACCACCCTTGAACAAAAGGAGCTCTGGGAGAGTGCCTAGGCTCATAGTACAAGCCCTGGACCTGCCAAAAAAGAAAAAGCCAGTAAATCCATGTCTCCCCATGTATGTATGCATGTATTTGTATTGGTGAAGATCCAGAGTCGCTATGTTGAAAGGCACCCAGCTAGGAAATTTGCTTTGAATAGAATGATTTCATAGCACAGAGAGTGTTTTCAAGACATGCCTGTTCTGGGGCTCCCCTCACTGTTCCCAGTGTTGCCTGAGGGTTTCTGTGCACTCCAGGCTATTGGAGGAAGTCTGCCTCATGGTCTGGACAGACAGACAAAAAGGACTCATTCCTATACAGCTGTGTAACAAACAACTCCATCTGAGCCAATTAGTGAGGATGAGTGTAGGCAGAATTTGAAGGCCAGGAGAAAAAGGCCTCTTTGTACTCTAAGCTATCTCTCTCCCCAGGAAGCTTTCATTTGTGCTAACTCCTGTGGCAGGCCAAGTTCCCTGCACTTATCCTGTCTTTGTTAGATTATGTTCCAGTATTGAAATAACCTGCTACAATTAATTCATGGGTCCTTCTGGCAGTCAATAAGGGAGCTGAACCTAATGAAAAGATTCCTAATTGGCAATGGTGCCTCCCTAGGTTTCCAGAAGCTTGCTAATATAAGCATTTGTGCAAAATCCCAATGTTTCCTGTCATCTAGGGTTGGTGAAGTGCATCAAATTGTGAAACCTTTGACCTATCCTAGTTGAGCCCTGGATGGCTAGGTTTCGGGGTTGAACACAGGGCTAGGGTGCTGACCATGAGCTCAGAAGAGAAGCTCAGTGCTTTACCACCATTTGGTGTCACAGCTTCACTTCTGGTATCTGTGTGTGTGTGTGTGTGTGTGTGTGTGTGTGTGTGTGCACGCATGCATACACTTTCCTGGAACTTGACCTCAGGACCTGAGCATGGTTCCTGAGTTTCTCCTGTACAAAGATAGAACTCTACCACTTGAGCCACAGGGCCACTTCAGGCTTTTTTCTAGTGATGTGGTAGTGAGGATTCAAATTCAGGGATTCATACATGCAAAGCAGTCTAACCCCTCCTCTTTAGGTTTCTTTCTTTCTTTTCTTTTCTTGTAAGTTGGAAGAGTTGAAGTCTAGGCCTGGGTGCTATCTATCCTAGAGCTCTTCAGCTAAAACCAAGCACTCTACCACTTAAGCTACAGCACCCCTTCAGGTTTTTGGTGGGTCACTGGAGAGAATTGTCCATCTCAAGGAATTTCCTGACCAGGCTGGCTTTGGACCATGATCCTCAGCTCTCAGGCTCCTGAGTAGTTAGGATGACAGGTGTTAGTCACTGGTGCCTAGCTTCCATTTCAAGTTTCTAAGTGGTGAATAGGAGATAATAGTCTCATGGGAACTTTTGTGTCTGGGATAGTTTGGAACCCAGATCCTTACATCTCAGTTTCTTGAGTAGGCAGGGTGACAGACCTCAGCTACAGACGTCTAGATCATAACTCCGTTGCAAGGAGCCACGGGGAATGCACTGAAAATTTGGGGGTACTGTTCTAAGATCTCTTGCTCAAGGCTAGATCTCTACTACTGTGAACCAAACTCAGAGTTTCACAGATCAGCCCACGAGTATCTTGGATGACAGTGGTGAGTGAACCAGCAGCTTCTGGTTCCGTGGAGCTGGGTTGCAGTGGTTTATTTCTGGCTAAGTCAGGTAGTATGGCAGCTGCAAGCACCAAACTCCATGCTTGTTCTGTGATGAGGTATTTGCAGTACTATACTTATATTGTTGCAGTCAGAACATTCTATTTTTTTTTTGTGTGCCAATCCTGGGTCTTGAGAAAGGGTCTAGACACAGTCCCGAAGCTTTTATGCTCAAAGCGAGTGCTCGACTGCTTAAGCAACAGCACGACTTCTAGATTTTTCTGTGCACAAGGTAGTGAGGAATCGAACCCAGGGCTTTGTACGTAGTAGGTGAACAATCTACAAATGAGCCCCATGACTGACAAGTGTATGAACACATAAATATGTAAATTGAATATGTAAATATGAATAAAAAACATGTAGATTGGTAGATAGATAAATAGATGCATATGTATAAAACAAGAGAAAGATATCTGTATACTAGGAAATTGCATATAAATTTTACTACCGATTATTGCTATTTAAAATATTCCTTCCTTTTTTAAGTAACATGATTGAATAACTAATAAAGTATTAATTGAAAATTAGTCAATGTAGTATAATTGTTGTGTATAATTTTATATAATCAAAAATTTAATTGTTACTTTTTTCTTTTATTTTAAATTGTGAAAATACTGCACAGAGGGTTTACAATTACATGGGCAAGATAATGGGTACATTTCTTATCAAGCATCATAGCCTCTTCTTTTTGTTTCCCCCTCTATCCTTTCCCATTCTCTCCCCTCCCCCCATCCCCCCACACAATCATTCCCCAATGTCCCCCACCCCCACCACAGTTGTAAAGATCGTATTTTGACATAACGACTTATACATCTCATTGTTGCAATGGGTCCACCTGTATCCCTATTTAAATGATTTGATTTTTCCCTTCCCCTCCACAAAATACACCGACAACAAATACAGTGAAAGCAGGGGTTATACCATGGGGGAGCAACAAAGAAATAATCTTATAAATGTGTTAGAAACAATTGCATGAAAGAAAAAAAAACATTTGAATACATATCTTAGGGTTCATTTCCCTAACATCAACTTATCTGAGCTTTTCTGCTTGACTCAGACATATGCTAGTTATTGCAAATAAGGGAAACCATGGGACCTATGTTTCTTTGGGCATGGATTACTTCACTTAATATAATTTTTCCAAGTCTTTCCATTTTCTAACAAATGGGGCAATGTCATTCTTTCTGATAGAGGTATAGAATTCCATTGTGTATATATACCACATTTGTTGATCCATTCATCTACTAAGGGGCATCTGGGCTGGTTCCATATTTTAGCTATGGTAAATAATGCTGCAATAAACATAGTCATGCAGGTAGCTTTCGTGTGCTCTTGTTTGTGAAAATTTGGGTAAATGCCCAAATGTGGGATGGCTGGGTAATAGGGAGGCTCTATGTGGAGTCTTTTGAGGAAACTCCATACTGTTTTCCAAAGTGGTTAAACAAGTTTACACTCCCACCAACAATGCAGTAAGGTTCCCTTCTGTACACATACCCTCCAGCACCTGTTGTTATTATAGTTCGTGATTATAGCCTTTCTAACTGGGGTGAGGGTGTATCTCAATGTTGTTTCGATTTGCATTTCTTTAATGGCTAGGGAGGTTGAGCATTTCTTCATGTGTCTAGATTTATTTTAGGAGGATTTAATTTTTTGAGTTCCAGGTATATTTTAGATATGAGACCCTTTTCCATTGTATGGCTACTGAAGATTTTCTCCCAATCCGTGGACTTTTGATTGATCTTACTAACTATGTCCTTTGCCATGCAGAAGCTCTGCAATTCCATGCAATCCCATTTGTCCAACCTTTCTTTGATTTGTTGCGTTTCTGGGTCTCTATTAAGAAAATTTTGGTCTGTCCCAAGGAGAACTAGGGTTTCTCCTATTATACCCTGTAATGTTTTCAGAGTGTCTGCTTTGACTCCGAGGTCTTTCATCTTTTTGGAGTTGATTCTGGTTCAGTGTGATATATAAGGATCTATCTCTAGTTTTCTACAAGTGATTAACCAATTTTGCGAGCACTATTTACTGAAGAGGCTGTCTTTTTGACATTCTATTTTTTTAGCTCCCTCATCGAAGATTAGGTGGCAATAAATCTGTAAGTTCATTTCTGGGTTTTCAATTCTATTCCCTTGGTCCTGAGGTCTGTTCATGTGCCAGTACCAAGATGTTTTGATTACTATGGCTTTGTAGTAGAGTTTGAAATTTGGAATTGATATTCCTCCAGCACTGTTCTTTCTATTGAGGATCGTTTTTGCTATTTGGGGTCATTTATTGTTCCATATAAATTTTTGGAATGCGTCTTCTATTTCCTTGAAGAATGAGGTTGGAATATTGATGGGTATCACATTGAATTTGTAGATACCCTTTGGAAGTATTGCCATTTTTCATGATGTTGATCTTTCCAATCCAGGAATATCAGAGTTTTCGCCACTTTCTAAATTCTGTTTTGATTTCCTTTTTCAGTTTTGTGAAGTTTTCATCATAGAGGTCCTTCACTTCTTTGGTTAAGTTAATTCCTAGGTATTTTATTTTTTTGTGGGGCTATAACGAATGGAGTTGCTTTCCTAATTTCAGCCACACTTTTCTCATTGTTGGCATACAGAAAAGCCAATGATTTTTGAGGGTTAATTTTATACCCTGCTACTTTGCCAAAGTTTTGAATCAGCCTGAAAAATCTGGGAGTGGAGTCTGTGGGATTCTTTAAATACAAGATCATGTCATCTGCAAAGAGGGAGAGTTTTACTTCTTTCCCTATTTGGATCCCCTTTATGTTTACATCTTGTCTAATTCCTGTAGCTAGGTATTCTAATACTAGATTCAAAAGAAGAGGAGAGAGTGGACCTCCTTGTCTCATTCCTGAGTTAAGAGGAAATGGCTTTAGTTTTTCACCATTAAGTATAATGCTTGCTGTTGGTTTGTAATATATAGCCTTTATTGTATTGAGGAATGTTCCATGGATTCCTAATTTTTCCAGAACCTTCATTATAAAGGGGTGTTAGATCTTGGCAAATGCTTTTTCTGCATCTATTGAGATAATCATGTGGTTCTTATCCTTGCTCCTTTTTATGTGACGAATTATATTAATTGATTTGCATATATTGAACCAGCTGTGCATCCCTGAAATGAATCCTGTTTGATCGTGGTGTATGATTTTTTGGATGAATTGTTGAATGTCGTTTGACCAAAATTTTGTAGAAATATGACATTTATTACCCTTACTTATTTAGCATTATTACACATATAACATTTCTTTTATTACATCATCTCACATAGGATATATGTAAATATAGATTATACATCATTCTGAGACCATGGACTTTAACAGAAAAGGAAAACAATGTGCTAATATAGGCTTCTTACTGCATGAACAAATTTTTGGCCATCCTGCGATTTCAACTCACAGCCTAGAATGCCCAATCCATAAATGGGATCACAGTCTTATCAGACCAGCCTTTGGCAAACTGAGCTGCCAGGAAGTTCTGAGTACCTGTGATCAATCCACAGGAGTTCCTGGTACTTAGATAGATAGATAAATAGATAGATAGATAGATTGATAGATAGATATAGATAGAGATGTGCATACATTGATATATATACATATACAAAGAGAGGGACTGTGAGGAAATTAAATTATATATATTATTACCAATTATTAGTTATTAAATTATGCCTCCATTTAATGAAATATCACTGTTGAATACTTATAAAAATATTAATTAAAAATTATTCAATATCCTTAATCATACCATGGTGCTAGAATGGAACACATAAATCCAATATTTTTTGTGTGGCATTCTAAAATAGAATCATGAATCAATGGCACATTTATTACTTTTATAACATTCCATTAGCATTCACATGAACAGGAATGAGTTTGTCAGGATCTCCCTCTATTTGTGGGTGGCAGTCCTAGTATTCGAACTCCAGGCCTGGGTAGTTTACTTTGAATGCAAACCATTGGAATGACACATTGAAAATTTCAGACTGTTATGATTGAAAAAAAGAACAACAAGAAGAAAGTAAGGTGCCAGTGGCTCCTTCCTATAACCCTAGCTCCTCAGGATGCTGAGATGTAGAAAATGCCAATTTAAATTCAGCTGGGGTTGGAAAGTCTAGGAGACTCTTCTTTCTAAGAGATCACCGGAAAAATAAACATGAATGGGGCTGTGACTCAAGGGCAGAGCGCTACCCTTGAGAAAAGGAAGTCAAGAACAGGGACTAGGATCATAGTACAACAGTGTACCTGCCCTCCCCTAAAAAGGTTACAATAACTCCATGCATGGATCTCTGTATGGATGACGGGCATTATATAGAGTTCTAAGTGTGAGCTGGCAGCTTGAACAAAGCACCCTCTGCCATTTAATAACTGAAGCCCTGAAGGCTTTGCCTGGGCTAGTGTGTGCAATGGGTGCATAATGTTCTGACTGAGGCATCCCATTGGGACACTTTGCAGCCAGCCACTGCCTCCAGAGAATCCACAGTCCCTAGGCTGTAGGAGTTGTCCAAGGTTCTCTCTCCATAGTCTCTATCCCTCTGTAGGATGTGAGCCTAGAGCTCTGGGGCCTGGTGGCTATCACTCATCTATCATTCCTCATTGCCAAGTCAAAGGCTAGTCCCAAATCTTGGCATAGACATGAAATAATCAGTGATTTCTATGCCAAAAGGGGTAAGTCAATAAATCCCACCCTCATAACTCCTGTTAGAAGTGAACCTTGGGCTGCGAATGTGGCTTAGTGGTAGAGCGCTTATATAGCACGCACGAAGCTCTGAGTTCCATTCCTCAGTACCACAGAAACAGAAAAAGCCAAAAGTGGCACTGTGGCTTAAGTGAGAGAGTGCTAGCCTTGAGCAAAAGAAGCTCAGGAACACACCCAGACCCTGAGTTCAAGCCCCAAGACTGGCAAAAAGAAAAAAAAGTGAGTCTGTTGAGACATATTCTTTTGGGACACAGAGGAGGGCGGGGGTTACAAGTAAGAGGTAATGTAGAAGGCAGGTGCTGCTGGCTCACCCCTGTAATCTTAGCTACTCAGGAGGCTGATATCTGAGGATCCCAATTACAAACATAAAAATATATATGAGACATTTTTCTCCAATTAAACAGCCAAAAAGCGAGAAGTAGAGCAGTGGTTCTAGTAGAAGAGTGCTAGCCTTGAGCACAAAAGCTCAGGGATAGGACAATGTCCAGGCCATAATTTCAAACATCAGGACTGGCATGCACACACGCGCATGCTCGCACCTGTGCACGCGCGTGCTCACACACACACACACATACACACACACACACACACACACACACACTCAACACACCAAGATAGAGCATTTGCCAGTCACCCTGCACAAAGTTCCGTCTATAGCAACTCAATATTAAAAAAAAAAAAAAGAGGTAGAAGGGAAGGAAAGACTTGCTCCAGGAGGTGATATAACCAATGCCAAAATTCCACAAGAGTTCTAAGGACAGAGAGCCTCAGGCAGAAGGTCCATCATGGATGGACAACGGTCCTTCGATGTCGATTGGAGCAAGTGGTGTAGGTGGAATGAAGGTTCTGTGGCTTCAGACATTCTGGCAGAACATTCAAGGCTGGGTCAAGGCTTGTTGAGACACAGGTAGGGCAAATGGTGGGGTACCAGAATGGGGCCCGGGGGAAGATTAGCTTGGTTTTTCACCATGGACCCCAGACATTTCCTGTGGCTGGAAGCTTATTTTTCACACCTCCTGACCCTCAGGCCTCCTTTGCATGGAGGATTCAAGGTAAACACAGGGAAGAATGCTTGCTTAAGAAAAGCTTCTAACACAATGCCAGAAGTGGCTCAACCCCTGTAAATCCTAGCTATTCAGAAGACTGAGATCAGAGATCATGGGTCAAGCCAGCTCAGGTGAGAAAAGTTAGTGAGACTCTTCTTGCCGATGAACTACCAAAAGCCAGAAATGGAGCTGTGGCTCAAGTGGTAGAGTGTCAGCTTTGAGGGAAAAATTTAAGAGACCAGAGGCCAGACCCTGAGTTCAAGCCCAGCATTGGCACCTAAAAAATAAAATAAAACTTTCAGGAGCTCCTGAAAGGTCAGATCAGCCAGGTGCTAGTGACTCACACCTCTCCTACCTCCTCAGGAAGCTGAGATATGGGGATCTCAGTTCAAAACCAATCCCAGGCAGGAATTCTGGGAGACTATGATCTAAAAGCAAAGTCCTGAATAACGGAATTGGCCCTGTAACTCAAATGGTAAGCTGAAGAGCTGGGGGACAGCACCCAGGACTAGCATTACAGCCCCGTGACCAACACCTGGCCTTCTTGGACCTCACTCTGTGACTCTAGGCAGAGTACTTTCCAGTGGGCCCCTGAGGATCTCCTAATGTTTTGGTGTCTTACAAGTCTTGAGTGCAGCCTCTTCTGAGGCCTTTTCCTGTAGAGCAGGCCACAGTATCAGAGAAGGATCGAGCCCTGGGGTACGGAGGTCATCGGTCAGGTCATCAGAACGGCATCTGTCATGGGTGCAGTGTGCATCAGACCATGCAATTGACATCTCAGATCATAGTTCTGGGCCAGGAGGGGCAAGGGCTGCAAAATAGCACAGCAGATAACACCCACTTACATGAGTATCATAACTGTGAATCATCAGGCACACCTTGAGCGGGTGTTGAGTTGGGCTCATGATAGACTTGTAGGCTCAAGAATCTAAAGCCAGCTGTCTGCTGCTTGTAGCAGTGGCTATCTCTGGAATCCCAGGGCTCAGAGCCCTGCTTTCCTCACCAGTGCTTGGGGGTATATGAAGGTCTGCAATCGTGGGCCGACTACAAAGGAGCATCCATAGTGTCCTTCCCTTGGTCCTGTGGCCCCATGCATGGATGGAGGGGCAGGTTCCATGACACTAACTGCCATGGCCCAGAATCCTCAGCCCAAGAAGGATAG
This sequence comes from Dipodomys spectabilis, assembly GCF_019054845.1. NCBI lineage: Eukaryota > Metazoa > Chordata > Mammalia > Rodentia > Heteromyidae > Dipodomys > Dipodomys spectabilis. The sequence goes on from NW_024871081.1 coordinate 1,000,251, forward strand.
GGAGAAACTACTTGATTTGCCTTGAGAGTTTACTATGTCTATGCCTCAGGACTGCCCACAATTCTAGCTCAGCTCATCATTACTACCTTCCTCTGTGTGTGTGTGTGTGTGTGTGGGTGTGCACACATCTTGATACTAGGGCTTAAACACAGGGCCTGAGCTCTGTCCCATAGTTTTTTTTTTTGTTCAAGGCTAGCACTCTACCACTTGAGCCACAGCTTTTCTTCCAGCTTTCAGGTGGTTATTTGCAAAATGGAGTCTCACAGACTTTTCTAGCTGGGCTGCCTCTGAATGGCAATCCTCATATCTCAGCCTCCTGAGGAGCTAGGAATATGAGAATATGAGCTATTAATATCTGGCCACGCTTTCCTTCTTGGCTAATACAAACTACCTTTCTCCAAGCCATGCACCCATCTACCGCTACCCCTCCTACCCCAGGCTTCAGATGAAACATACCCACCCTTGATCTAGGCCAGGGCAAGTAGACAGCTGTTAGAACAGAAGAGAGGATGAAAATACATCCTTGCAGCTGGGTGCCAGTGGCTCATGCCTATAATCCTAGCTATCCAAGGCTGACACCTGAGGATCAATTAAGATTTAAAGCTAGCCTGGGCAGACTCTTATCTCCAATAAATCATCAAAAAGGTGGGAAGCATAGCTGCTGTAGTTCAAGTGGTACAGCACCATCCTTGTGCAAACAAGCTAAAGGATACCCACCTACGCTCTGAGTTCAAGCCCCACTAAACACACACACACACACACACACACACACACACACACACACACACACTTGCGCGTGCACGCGCGCACACATACACACACACACACGGACATCCTTAGTAGGTGCCAAGTGGTCAAACAAGCAATCCTAGCTACTCAAGAAGCTACACTCTTAGGATGGCAACTTGAAGCCAGCTTAGGCAGGGAAGTATGTGAGACTCTTCTCTCTACTAAACTACTAAAAAAGATGAAAGGTGAGCTGTGATTCAAGTGGTAGAGTGTTAGCTTTGAGCAAAGGAAGCTCAGGGGCAGTGCCTAAAACCTGAGTTCCAGTTCTAAGATTTATTTTAAAGACACCCTTTGCCTCCACCCCACCCCCAATCAGGCCATAAATCCAGACTTCAGTCACCCTAGATCTCACTTCCATAGCACTGCCAGAAGTGGCTGGTATGTGGCCAGCACTGGGTTAAAAAGTGAGCATACACAAGGGGAGCATAGCCAGGTCAAGGCTAATGCCCCAGAAAATTAAGGCATTGTCCATAACACTCTCTCATTCCCCAGTTCCATGGCCCTGGAATCTAAAGTCTGTGCCTCTGTATTCTGGGCATCTGGAAATGCTCCTACCTTCTCCCACTCCACTGCCAGCCTGCTGGGAGGGATGCACAGCCAAAAATCCAGCTGAAGAAAGGACAGGACATCCCATGACTAAGCCCCACCACAAGACCCACGGATACCCTAATTCCAGCTGGCCTTGCTGACCCAGAATCTCCAGGAGGTGGCCAAAGATTTGGACAGGACAGACTTGGGCCCCAATGAATATCTGGAATGCGGGTCTCTGGCAATTAAGGATTCATTGTAGACCCTGATAGGGGTCTAAAGGCAAGGTCGGCATGGAGGTGGGGCCCCATCAGAGGTCAGAAAGAGACAGACAGGCACCCAGAGAGGGGAAAGAGAAAGATGAGGGGAAAATCCACACACACACACACACACCATGACACATACTGAACTAGACAGAACAGAGGCCCAGGAGCAAGATGGATGGGACACAATTAGAGGAGAACAGACAAAAAACATTCGTTGATAGATGGATAGGCATTCAGAAAGGGAGACAAAGAGAAAGACAGCCAGAGAAGTGAGAGAAAAAGTGCTGGCCGACCAATCAGAAACAATCAGGTGAAGAGACAAACAGAGCAAGAGATGGCAGGGGTGCATGTCATGAAAGACTCAGAGAGCCCCAGAAAATTCAAGGAGAGAGGGAAGCAAGATGCCTTTTCTTGGTGACAGTGGGCCCAGTGGGCTCTGGGAAGACAGCCAGCCAGAACCCCCAGAAACCATTTGAAGGCCACTACCTCCTTTCTATGTCTCCCTAAGGTGGGGCTATGCTTCCGCCAGGTACACTGCCAGTCAGTGCCAACCTTGTTCCTGTAAGACCAAGCTCAGCTAGGAAGCTTAAGGAACCTGCAGCTAACACCTAAGGCTCATCTACCTGAACAGTCAAAAAGACATGACAGTCAGCCAGAGTGACTACCATGATCAGCAGTCACACAGATGGGCAGACAGGTTGGCTGAGAAACTGTATTGGGGATGTGGCTCACAGGGCAGAAATTCAAAAGCAAGCAACTTTAGGCCCCTGACAGAAAAGTCCCTCCTGCCCTAGTGGCTGGGCCTTTTTCCCTTTGGTCCTCCCAGAAGCCTTGCCTGGTACTCTAGAGCCCCACCCTGCCCTCTTGTGTCTCCTACATCAGGGCTTTCATTCCAAAGGCCTACCTCTTCAGTATTCTTGCATTCACCAGACTGCTGGTGTGTAGTGCATGGTCAATGCCCTTTGAGCCAACCCTAAGCTCCTCTCAAGTGTTCTAGGAGGGCCTGTTTTCTATCTGTGCCTGGTGTCTAGACTAGAACATTCTCGCATGCACTCTACTAGGCTGCACATCCCATTTCAGTTTCCTGTTCCTGAACCACATCTTTTCAGTGGGCCACCAGCTTCTCCCTTATAACGTATGTATGTGGCCTGGCACCGATGATTCGTGTCTGTAATACCCAGCTAGTGAGCAGGCTGAGATCTGAGCATCGTGGTTCAAATCCAGCCAGGGACTGAAGTTCACAAGTATCTCTTCTTCAATGAAGAACCAAATATATATATGCCAAAGGTGGAGGGAGGTATCACTCAAGTGTTAGAATGCCAGCCTTGAGCAAAAGAGCTCGGGCACAGCAACCAGACCCTCAGTTCAAGTCGTGCACATGAACTCATGAGAACATATGTGTTCATATCCAGACTTCCTGGCTGTGTTTACTCAGCTTAAAATCCTTTCTTGGCTCAGAAACCATGAACCACCTCCTGGTCTCATGATGCCTCAGGTTTCTCCAGTTAAAGCTACTTGATATGGGATTGGTACATGCACGGGAGCAGTCGGCAAGCACGGCGTCGCCATGTGGAAGATTTTGAGAGGCCAGTGAAGAACTATCCATGGCGGTCTGTGCAGAATGAGGTGCTGAGATACACACACCCTGCCCAGAAATTAGAGATATACCATTCCTGATTTCAGTCATTCATGGCCTCTCAGAGATGTGTCAGGCTTGGCTTCATACAATCCCATTCCATCCTAACACTAGGGACTCTTAGAGGAGAGAAGACCTCCAACATCTCTGGTGTGTAAACTCTCCCTTCCTTTCAAACGAGAACTGGTGCCTGGATCTCTCTATCATTTGCCTTTCCAGTTGGAGTGTTCCACCAGGCTGGTCTTTCTCTTCCAGAAGGAACTAAGCCCCTATCCTAGACTGTCTGCTAATGGGTTTCTTCCAGAAGTGATTCAGTTGGCTTCTAGCGTGGAAGGAAACAGGTGTGGTTGGTTGAAGGAAGGACTCAAGAAGCAACACTCTTTGTGTTAGCACTTCTCAGTCCTGTTCGGGAGCCCATAGCTGGCCACAGGTCTCAGGTCACTGGAGGGGAAAGGCATATTCCTCATAGACCCCCCCCCACACCTCCTTCCTCCAGTGTAAAGGAATGCACCCACTTGACATGGCCACTGAAAGGGGCCAATGTGGGGGGTGAGGGGTCTGGGTGCCTTCTCTCCTTTGAACTGGGATTGGTGGCAGGTGCAGGTGCAGGCAACCTCCTCAGAATGCCATCTGACTCCCTAATTATGGAACCAAGAGAAGATCTAGGTCCACATTCATCTTGAAGTCTCTCCCTGTCAATATTTAGGGTCTCAAAGCTTTAGATCTCAGGAGAAACCTAAGTCCCCTACAGAGTTTCTATGGGAGAAAAGCCCTGCCCAAGTCGGGTCCTAGCTTATTAATGTTGGGCAACCTCACTTTTCTATCATTCATCGGAGACAAAATGCATGAATGTGTGTATATATACTCATGTGTATTTATAGAGTCTGCATGACCGAAGTCAAAAAAGTCCAGTACAGAAAAAGGGCACGTATAAATAAATACACATATGGCAAATGTATTGATGTGAATATACATAGAGAGAGGAGAGAGGCGCATAGTCCCAGGACCCAGGCCCTGGTGTCATGCACATTAGGGGGGATCCAGCAGCGGAGTGGAGTTCGAAGAAGTGGTAGTATGGAACGACATTTGAACCTGCTCAGGCCTGCTACCCAAACTGTTACTCAGGAACCTGACATGGAGAGGATGGCGGTTTGAATCCAGTCGGGCTTCAAAGTCCCTGTTCCATGAACCTTGTAAGTTTATCTTGTTTTCTAATTTTCTGACAGAACTGCAGGGAGGCTCCAACACTTGGTTTGCCCACCAGTCCCCAGGCCTTTGGCAAGACCAACCCCGGACTCCCCGCATTAGGTCACAACCACCCCTGCTCCCTGCATTAGGTCACGACCCTCTTTGGGGCTTGACCCTTGGGCGAGACCTGCACCACTCCTCCATTAGATGGCCAGTAAGGGCGCCTTGGGTGGGACTAACACAGGAGCTCCGCCCCCGTGTTTGCCAGCAGGCATAGGTGCTTTGGATGACACCTGCATCGGGGCCCCGCCCCTTGACTCAGCCGCCAGTACTGGCAACCTTGAGAGATGGCCGGTGGGCTCCACCCATTAATTAGTTGATGGTGGTGGTGCCTTGGGCGACATCAGCACTGGGGCTCTGCCCCTCAGACTGCCCACCAGCAGCGGTCCTTTTGACAACATCCACACCTTGGCTCTGCCCATTCGTTCACACTCCTGCACTGCCCAGTAAGCGAGACCTGAACAAGGGTTCCACCCCTTAGTTCGCCCGCCAGCACCAGCACCAGCGCTTTCAAGGAGGTTCACACCTGGAATCTGCCCATTCGGCTGCCTAGGGCGGGACCGGCATTAGGGATCTGCCCCTTATGTAGCCCGCTGGCACTGGGGCTCTGTTCCTAATATTGCCTGCCTGCACCCCCTGCCTGGGGCAGGACCTGCACCGGGGCTCTGTCCCTCAATTCACTCACAAGCAGAGGTGTCTTAGGAGGGACTGGCAACTACACCTGGGCTCCACCCCGTAGTTCAGCCTCCAGAATCCCCTGCCTTCGAGGAGACAGCACGGGCCTCCACCCCTTGGCTGGCACCTGCTGGCACTTGGGCTCCACCTATCCATTCTTGCCTGCAGGCACCAGCATCATTTGACAAGACCAGCTCCAAGGCTCCACCTCCTAGCTTGCCTGCCAGCAGAGGTGCTTGGGGTGGTTTCTGCCATGGGACTCTCTGGCAGGAGTGCCTTGGGCAGCATCTGAACTAGGGCCCCATCCCATCGGTTTGCCCACCAGTACCCGCACCTTGGGCAGGAATCACCCTTTAGGTCTCCCGCCATCCCTTAGATTCAGGGCAGAACAGATGCAGGGGCCTGACTGAGCCCACCCACTTCCTCCTGCTCCCACCTGCATCACAGGAGACAGACTTGTGCCAGGGCCCTGCCCTTTCAGGCTTGCTGACATCTGTTTCCTGAGCCTGGTCCCACCCCATTTTTCCTGCTGCTGCTTGTATCCCGGATCCCAGGTCAGACCCACAAACCAGTGCCTTGTTCCCAGTAGGCCTTTTGCAGCCCCGGTACCCCAGGCAAGACCTCCAGGCTGAGGACCCAGCAACTCTTCCTCCTCCCCGTGTTAACCCATGAGAGTGGGAAAGCTCCAGAAGTCATTTCCTGGAAATCAGGGGATGGCCCTGTACCACAGGAAGTCATGTTGGGAACAGGCTGGGAAGCTGGAAGGTAAGACATGGGTGATCCAAGGTGCTATTGTCCTGCATGGCCTCTGAATCCCATGGGCTTTCCTACCCAGACCCAGTGAGAACTGTTGCAGAGCCCTTTACAGAGGAATGAGGAGCTGAGCCAGATTTTGTACCCTTGGGGAGCGGGGCCCTCAGTAGAGATTTGTGGGTTGGGAGTAGAAGGGGGAATGGGGGCCTGCACCTGGGAACTTTGCCCCAGGAAAGGCTGCTTTGGAAGGAGCAGGCCCGGAAGGGAAGAGGTTGGAGCAAGCTCCAGGACTGGGAACTGAATCTTGATGGCCCATGGAGCATTTGCCATTCTGAGAGGGCTGGGCTGCCCAGGAGGGTTGGCATAAGTGGAAGGGGCATGAAACTTAGGACAGGGGCAGGCCAGGAATGGAGGAGGTGGGGCCGATAAGGGAAATGGAGGATCAAGGAGGGAGTCTTGGTGTTTTGGCTGCTGGTCCCCTATCCCCCTATGGTTAGGAGAAGCAGGAGAGGGATTGGAGGGGCAGGAGAGGCAAGAGCAGTCAGTGAGAAAGGGCTGGCCAAGCAGGGAAGAGGAAGGCAGGAGTTCTGGGCTTTCTCAATGAGAACCAACCCGGGCTGCCAGGGAGGGGCAGCAAATGGAGAGCAGGCCAACCCAGCAGTGTGGAAGGGGGAACTCGGGGCTGCTGCCATCTGCCTGGGGGGGGCTAGGCCTCCAGCAGGCTTTGCTACAGCACATCCGACCATACCAGTGGGGCCACGGGGCACCAGCACCATCAGTGGGTGAGGCCTACCTCCTCCCAGCATAACATCCTGGGAAGGGGGAATGTAGGAGATAGGAAACGCTGCCCTCAACCTGTGGGTCCCTTCTGGCTCCTGAGGCCTCTCTAATTCAGACCCACTGTGGCTGACATGACCCAGCTCTGTGTGTGGCTGTGGCTGTGTGTGAGGTCATTTCCCAGGGAAATGGGCGAGCCTGTGGGATGGAACTCAAGACACATCTGGGAGCAGTGGACGGGGGAGCCTCCCACGGGGCAGCCCAGCTTCTGGATTTCCCACACAGATCGGACTTGGTTGCATAGGGCTGGGCAGCCAAGAGGGAGCCAAGAAGGAGCTGGGGATGAGTGTGGGGGGGAATCAGCTGGTGACCTCCCCAGGTGGGGTGAGGAAAGCCATCTCCAAAGGAAAGGGTTTGGGAGAGGCCGCATGCACCTGCAGAGACCACAGCAGAAACAGGCCAGGAAGGAAGAGGGAGAAACGTGAGCCAGGTGCTTGGGCCTACCCCTGCCCCACCAGGGAGTCCATCTCTCCTAGTGAGCTGTCTCCCTGGAGTGGAGGGAGGGGTGGGATTGCGCCTTTGGCTCCCTAGGTGGGGGAGGGGGCAAGGGCATGTCCCACAAGCCTTATCCAGCCATGGAGAGGTCCTTCCTGCACGGGGAAGGTGGAGAGGGAGAGCACAGTGCAGAATCAAGCCCAGGAAGGAGCAATGGAGGATGCATGGTGTACAGGGAGCACCCTTTGGCTCAGCAGTGGGTGGAGCAGGGAAGAGCTGGCGGGGGGTGGGGGACGAGGGGGAGAGTTGTGAAAAAGCCCATCTGGTGCTAGGCACAGAAATGCGGGAAGGTTCCAGTGGGCCTCTTGTCCTAGGGGCAGGCACACTTATGGCCTGGACTGCTGGACATGCAGGAACTGGGGCCTGGAGAAACAGGAAAGGGGGGAGCAGTTAGCATCCAGGCTCCGGGGCATGGGACAGGGGGTGGGAATGGCTGGAGACCATGAGGCCCATGGCGGCCATGGGAACAGAAGGCTGGGTGGACTCTAACTCCCACATGAGTCCTGGCACAAGGGGAGAAGGAGGGATGGGTTGGCCTGGCTCTGGAGCCAGTTCCTGGCCCAGAGTGATGGCTGGGGCATGCCCCTACATGCTGCGAGGGGAGGAGGCCTCTGGGGACAGATATAAATGAACTTTCCTGTCCATACCCAGAAGCTTTCAGGAGCCAGGGGCCAGGGATGGGATTAAATCATCTACTTGAAAAGCATTTTGTAATATCCTATAGAATATGAAATTACAAACCCAAAACATTATTTTAAATCTAAATTCTAATTTAGCCAGGTCTACTAAGTCCTACATTAGATGAATTTTGCTATTTCTCCAGGCTTAAGCTTTCGTAATACTTCATCATTTCTTTGGAATCCAACAGAATGATGCTTACTTTTTCAAATTTTTCATTGGGAATCATGAGTCATTTTGCATCTAGGAATGTTCTGTAATGAAAAGAGCATTTAAAACACAACTGAGGATTATATATGAGTTGCATGTCAATAGGAAACTTGACATCTCAAAACATAGTGACAAAATTAGCCCAAACTTCAAACTGTGTATTCCTTTCTTGTTGTTTGGTTTGTTTTATTGAGACAAAATTATGCTACTGGTCCAGGGAAGGTATCGCTATGTAATTCCACTCTCTATTCTCTTGTCTTAGTCTCAGTGCTAGAATTTTTGTCTTGTATCACATTCTCCTACCATGGTTTGTTGGTTTATTTAATCTATATACAGACTAGCAATTCTGAACTTCTCTGATGATATTATCCATGAGACTGACTGCTTGGACTGTTTATGTACATTTTTGAAAGATGTTCTAACATTTGACACAGGATATGAACATTTTCAGATGCACCTGCAGGTGTCTCTGATTCATTCCTCCATGGATCTGATCCCATTAATAATGATTACTTGACTCTCTTACTATCTCTAGTCCCTACCTATGTATTAGTCTCAAACTTTTTTGAAGAAAGTTCACTTGAATACTTTCTAATATTAAAAATTATCACTTGATTCTAGTCTTACTCAGGAAATATTTTTTATTGTTTTCTAACTTTTCTATATATTCTGAGAGTTGTTTCATTTGTGTATTTGTTTGTGCACATATAAGTGCCTCTGAGTGTATGTGTATATGTATATTTGTATGTATGTATGCAAAAGCCTCAATATCTTATTCAGCCATCTTGCTCATGACTGGTATTCCATCACCTGAGAACTTCTTCCAATTCAGCTTCTGCCTGGATAATTATAGGTAGTGTCTCAAAGCCTGTTCTTCCCAGGCAAGATATAAACTGAACTTCCCAGACTCCTTTACATCCTTAGGTTTTATTTCTCCAGGAGTATCAACTTTTAAATGACAAACATTTTTGTGAGTATAAAGTCTGAGCTGTAGCCCAAATTTTTAACTCAAGAATACATATAAAGATAGATGAACATACACATTACATATCCTGAATGTACACTGTTAAAAATGTGATCTTAAGCAGGGTGGCAGTGAGATCTGAGGATGGGGTTCAAAGCCAGCCCAGCTAGGAAAGTCCCAGAGACTCTTTTCTCCAATTAACTACCAGAATCCTGAAATGGCACTGTGGCTCAAGTGGTAGAGCACTAGCCTTGAGCTGAATAGCAGAGGGACAGTTCCCAACCCCAGAGTTTAAGCCCCACTACCATAAAAAAGAGAGAGAAAGGAAAAGAAAGAAAAAAGAAAAAGAAAAGTGATCTTAGCCACCAGTTCATTGCTAGTATCATTCTTGCTCTATCAACATGCCCTTTTTTTTCCAGTTATGTCCATGCTCTTATATCTGACTTGCTAGGAACCAAAATTATACTTCCACTGTAATTTTCACTAATTTACATGATTGGCTACCATGATGAAAGAGATGAAAGAGCCTCATATGTCATGTTCCACTTATTAGTAATGCTTTCTCTATATCACACTCATAGATCGAAATATTGGCCTTGACCTTATTGTTTCAAAGTTGTCTTATTTGCAGAGTCTTCTATAGTGTTTTGAACCATTATACTTAAACACAAAACTTCTCTTTCTCCTATTATTCCTAATGTTTCTCCTAATGTTAACCTATGTACACTTGGAAAAGAATGAACAACACCCACACTCACAAAAAAATGTTTCTGAGAACCTTCTTCCCAATTAAAATTGGGCTTAATTTACAGAGCATTTAGGAAATTTATACTTAATGTACTCCAGGATAATGTTTTCTTTCATGTTTTTTATTGTGGGTTAGTTACATAAGTAAGCTAATGAGTACATTATCTAACGAGCATTGTTAGCTCCTCTTTTATTTGTCCCCTGCCATCCCTTTTCTCTCCCCCTCCACAACTTACTCCTCCCCTCCCCAAGTTGTAAAGTTTGTTCTCTACATGGTGTCTTGTTCATCTTATTGTTACAATGGATCATACTTTATCCTTGTTTCAGCATTTTGATATTTCCCTTCCCATCCCCACATTAGGAAAATGTATGTGCAAGAAGCAGATCACCAAACTCAAATATGGTGAAAAAATACCGTGGAGGATGAAAATAGAACAGAAACAAACAAACGACATAGTAGGGCTGGGAAGGTGGCTCAGTGGTATAGCGCTTGCCTTGCATACATGAGGCCCTGGGTTCGATTCTTCAGAACCACAGAATCAAAAAGAAAAAAGCCAAAAGTGGTGCTGTGGCTCAAGTGGTAGAGTGCTAGCCTTGAGCTGAAGAGCTGAGGGACAGCGCCCAGGCCCAGAGTTCAGGACCCACCACCGGACCCCCCCCCAAAAAAAAAAGACATATTACATGTTAGATACATTAAAAATAGCAAGAAAGCAAAAAAAAATGTTGTGTCCCTATCTTGGGATTCATTTCACTTAACATCATCTTATATGGCGATATGTACATGGATAATTTTTATAAGCCATGTAAATTCCATATTTTCTCATTTCTAAGTTGTTTCTGAAAGACATGTTACCTCATGTCCAAAGATGTACTTGTGCTATTTCAATGAATCCAGAAAATATTCCTTTTTACTGGGAGCAGCACCATAGATTGTTATTGGAAGTAGATGGAAGGAACTGTTATGGGCAGTGGAAAATGATTCCAAGACAGGAATTGAACATAGAGAAATGACAAAGTTCAAGATAATTTGTGCTGTTCTTTTTACTGAAAAAGAAAATAATACAAGGCTGGAAGGAAAATCTGTCCCTGACTTTTTCGAGTGTGTACTTTACTCATATAAAACTTTTCTGTAAACTTCTAGTTGAGAGTATTACAAAAAGAAACAATATGCCATTCGCAGGCCAGCATAGAAAAAAAAAAAACGAAATAACTTTGTTTTAAAGTGTTCTACTGCAAAGAAAGAAAGACATGGAGGTTTTAAAATGTCTTATGCATGGATATTTCACTCCTGACATGATTGTTTTGTTGCAGAAGTCCTTTATCCATTCCTTTAATCTGGTCCTGAGTTTGCCATAGCAATAAAGATTCCCAAAAGCAGGATGCAGTGCGTATGATCAGCAAAAAGAGCCTTTTCTCAAACAGTGTTAAAGGATGTCCCAAAGAAATATGTGGGGTTATTTTTTTGTTTGTTTAGTTTGTGCTGGTTCTGGGGCTTGAACTCAGAGGCTGGACCCTGTCCCTGAACAATTGTCTTTCCTGCCCACCTGACCCCAAAGCTAGTACACTATTGCTTGAACAAATACTCCACTTCTGGTTTTTTTTTGGTGTTTAATTAGAGATAAGAATTTGACAAACTTCTCTTGCCAGGGTTGGCTTTGAACTGTGATAGTAAGAAAGCCAAGTGACATCAACTATATGGACTTCTCATTTGAGAAATATTAGATGAAGTTTATTATAAAGCTGATATTTGACAATTTTTAAAAGAAGAGAATATGTCCAACAAAGAAGCCATAACAAATAACAGCAAAAGTAGGTACACTGAATCATTTTGAAATCATTTTTTCTGCTTGGGAAGATAACTATTGACTTTGTAGTTCTTTTGGGGGAAACTTAATGTCATATTTGCACTTTTGTCTATTGGTCGTGAGGCTTGGACTCTGATTTTGGGCAATGTCCCTCAGCTCTTCAGCTGCAGTTGAGTGCTTTACCACTTTAGCTACAGCACCACTTCCAAGTTTCTGGTGGTTAATTGAATATAAGAGTCTCATGGACTTTGCTGAACAGGCTGGCTTTGATCTACAATCCTCTTGTTTCAACCTCCTGAGTAGCTAGAATTACAGGCGTGAACCACCAGCACCCGGCTCATATTTGCATTTATGTGCACTTAATGACACTATGTGGACAAAGAATGGAAATTTGAATCAAATGATCTGACATTGCAGGTTTTCAGAAAAATTGAGGTAGCAATAAATATGTCCTCCTTTTCCATGTTGTTACATTAATGACTCTTACATTAGCATCCTCTGCTGTCTGCCAATGTGGACTTAGTATCAATAATTGTTAATAGGGAAATAGAGAAAGACTGATTTTTAGAAAGCAAAGAAGATCCGGTATGAAAAAACAACATAGAAATAGATACAACTTATCCCACAGAGATTAAGAACTAGCCTAAGAGATAAAGGCAATGAGGAATAAGTATAGTTGATAACTAGTTCTTCAATAAACAAAACTTGTTCCCTAGAACAGTTTCCAGTATAATTATTTATTATTATCATTTATTTCTTCCATCTGGAGTTATTTCTTCACTTCTGTCAAAACTATTAATTAGCCTGTGATTTTTGGTGCCATAACTGAACAAAATTTTTCCAAATCTCACTTAGACTATCCTCGTTGTTATTAGCAGTGACCACTCAGAAGCCTGGAATCTTTGAATTTCCAGGATTAATCCTCACCTGATATCTAAGCACATTCCTAACATTAATTGCTGTGATCTATTAGCAAACCTTTTTTTGTTTTGCTTTCGACACAGTATTCTAATATAGGTAAAGTATATGAATTAAGGACGATTGTTAGACATAGTTGGGAAGAACAATTATATATTTCAATTATACTTTCTTTATTTGTCATTTACTAGCTAAATGACTTTTTTTACCAGTCCTGGGGCTTGAACTCAGGACCATGGAACTGTTCCGGAGCTTTTCCGTTTTTTTGCTCAAGTCTAGCACTCTACAACTTGAGGCGCATCACCACTTCTTTTTCTGTTTATGTGGTACTGAGGAATTGAACCCAGGGTTTCATGCATGATAAGCAATCTCTGCTACGAAGCCACATTCTCATAGCCTTAAATGACTTTCTTAAGATGGCATTACTTTTTCATTCCATTATTTTAATTTAGACTGGATGGTAGAAAAGGATGTGGAAACCAATACTAAGTCCAGTAAGGTTGACATTCCTATCACATCACTAAGGAAGTACAGTGTTAAGAACTGCAGGACTCAAAAGGCTGTTTCATGTAACATTATTATGGGGAAAAAAAAAAAAACATTTAACAGTCATCTCCTACATCCAAAACATTCTGTTTCACTTTCAAGGTCAAGAGACAAACGATTTGTTTTTCCTCTTCCCCTTCACAAATGATGCCGACATCAAATACAGTGAAAGCAGTTGTTATACTGTGGACGAGGGACATACAAAACAACAAAGAAATGATCTTATAAATGTGTTAGAAACAATGGCATGAAAGTAAAAAAAAAAACATTTGAATACGTATCTTAGGGTTCATTTCCCTAACATCAACTTATCTTTACTTTTCTGCTTGACTCAGACAAATACTAGTTGTTGCAAATAAGGGAAACCATGGGACCTATGTTTCTTTGGGCCTGCCTTACTTCACTTAATATAATTTTTTTTCCAATTCTTTCCATTTCCTAACAAGTGCCATTCTTTCTGATAGAGGCATAGAATTCCATTGTGTATATATATCACATTTTCTTGATGTTAGGGGAATGAACCCCAAGATAAGTATTTAAATGTTTTTTTTTCCTTTCACACAATTGTTTCTAACATATTTATAAGGTGATTTCTATGTTGCTTTGTATGTCGCTCCCCCACAGCATAACCCCTGTTTTCACTGTATTTTATGTTGGTATAATTTGTGAAGGGGAAGGGCAAAATCAAATCGTTTTACTAGGGATACAGCTGGGCCCTTTGCAACAATGAGATGTACAAGTTGTTATGTCGAAAATGAACTTTACCACTTTGGTGGGAAGGATTGGGTGGGGGGCTGGGAGAGGATGGGAAGGGATGGGAAGGGAAAACAAAGGAGGAGGCTACAATGCTTGATAAGAAATATACTCATTATCTTGCCCATGTCATTGTAACCCCTCTGTACAGTATTTTCACAATAAAAAATAAAAAAGAGCCAAAAATTGTCAGCCTTTTAGTGATTGAGTGTGATTCCAAGGAAGGCAGGAGGATGTGGAAGTTGATGGTGGGAATATATGTATATTGGCTCCCTGTCAACATTTTTTTGCATTTTTTAAAAGTGTTACTGATGAATTCGCACATACATATAATTGACTATGCTATCTGCACAAGATGCAGATAAATGAAGATATTTCTTCTGGTGGATAGTCACATATATTATCAAAATCCAGTTCTGGAAACAAAAGAGACTAGCTAAAAAAGTATAAAGTATTGTTCCTAGCAAAACAAAAATGTAATATTGAAATGATTACTCCAGATTTCTTTGACATTTTATGCTGTCTCAGAATCAAAATGTTCTCTAATTCTAGTAATATCCAAGCATAACAGAAATAATTTGAAGATATCAGTAGTTTTAGAAACAAAGGTACATAATACCTTCCTTCCTGCAGAGACATGTGATGGCAAGTATGTTTGATTGTGTTATAGTTCTCTTCTTTTTCTTCTTTATCTCAAGTGTTGCATACCTTGGCATATTATTCTGCCCTGCATCAGCTTACTGTAGGTGAGATTTACCTCTACTCTGCAATGTCAAGATGGGTCATGTGACATACTTAAGCTTACAAAAATGAACCAGAAGTGGTCAAAGGTTTTATTTTTAGGGGAAGATTTCTATCCCCTTGTCACTCTCTAAGAACTAACTTCTTTTCGCTTAGCTATAAAAAAAGAATATATACAGAGGGAATCTTCTTTCTACTTATATACTGGGAGAATATAGTATGTGAAATTGAGGCAAAACTCAAACAAGGAAGAATTAAGCTAATATTAGAATATGATATTAAGATATTAGTTTCTTACCATTGTTGTTTACCTTTACGATAGTTGACTATAACACACCAAAATTTAACAAATACTGAATAAGTACTAAACAAATAGATAACACTTCCTGTTTGATGCTATTGCATTTTTTAATAAATAAGCATTATCTATGTGATCACTTGTGGGGCTAACTTTTTTATAAATGTTTTTAATCACTTTAGACCACTGTATCTAATATCCACAATCATTATCCAGACCTTGTGATTGAGATGAGGAAGAACAAAATATCTAGATTTCACCTTCTCTTTTGCTCTTCTCCTTTTTCTAGTGTGAATTCTCATCCATTCTCCAAATTCTCCTATTAATAAAGGAAGAATGACACATTGTGGATATCAAGCAAAAGGCTTCAAAGCCAGAATTTCATTCTTTCAGAAATAGATGAAGTAAATCAGAGTGGCAAGAGTAAGAATAATAACATAACTATTTTCCCTTTCTGGCTTCCATCATAGAGTCTGAACATGACTCTAAATAACTAATACACCATTTGCTTTGGCTAACTTTTTTAAAAATATAGTTTTTTTAAATAAATAGAATTTTAAAAATTAAAAAGAATATTTCTAAAATAAATAGTAATTTGTTGTTTGCTTCTATGAGGTATGAAATAAGACTGCATTAACACTGTGTGAGTTGAGAGGCTAAATTTTATCAGAATCTAAACATAATGAAAAATAAATGATTTTAAGATACATAGCTTTTAGATACATTTTTAACCTGACAAACACACAGAGACATCTTTTTTCTTCTTTTCTTCTCCGCACTGATTCAACTTCAACAAGCAGTTCATGTAATTCAAATAACTGTGTTTCTTTCAGAACTAGATTAGACCCAAAAATGTTAAAAGAAAAGAACCAGTATTGGGTGGTGAGTTCTTTAAAAATAGCAGTCAAATAAATATTAACCATAATTCCAAAATAATAACAATCAAATGCTCTTGAAAAGAGATTTTTAAGCAAAGTGTATAAAATGTGATAGTTCCAGAACTGTTTCAAGAGCTGCTCTTTAGCATTTAAGATTTCTTGTACATAACAATGTTCTCATCAGGATTAAATGCTTTCAGGAACTAAATTTTTTTCTAGTTATATTTCATTGAAGAAATATGTTGTTCAAAATTAATGAAAGGATAACAGGTTATAATAGAAAGAATGCTTACACACTTACTGTGGTAGGCAGTAAAATACCTTCCCAAAATATACATAGTCCCCATATATCTATTCCCTCAAATGTAGATTTACATTTTATATATAATTTTGTAAAACAATCACCTTTCATTACCCAAGGAACACAAATTTCAATAATTATCAGATGGGGAAAGTATACTCAAACAAGTACTTAAAAGTCCCAGCTGTAGTTCAAAGGGACATGATTAGGTAAGAACCATCAGAAATATGTAAAGATGCTACATTAGAAAATAAAGGAAAACCACCCAGATTCTGAAGTTTGTGGAAAGCAGAACAGGAAGTAAATGACTTTTTCACTAGAATCATCTGAAAAATATTTTAGCTCTGTAGATGGCTTGATTTTAATCTAGTGAGACTTCTTTTAGATTTCTGTCCTTTAGAAGTGTAAAATGAAAATAGGCATTATTCCAGCCAATTAACTTGTAGAAATTTTTTTGCAGGAGATTTGGTTTTGTAAACTAACTAAATTTCGGCCTTTCCCTGATGCAACTACAGGGACACCACATGTCCCAGTTTCTGAGAATAAGAAAAAGTTGCCACAGGCTTTGTACACGTGTATGATGTAAATACTACTAAGGGCCTTAATTAATGACGTCTTGAAATTCTAAATAATATCTAAATAAGAAGCTCCCTAACTTTATTTTCACATTTTGGAATTACTAACTACCAAACTTATGTAGAAGGCTAGCGTAAGAATATGGAAATGAAATCTGTCTCCTAATATTATAAAGAAAATTTGTCATTTTGAGTTATAGTGTGTAAATTAATACAAAATATCATGACAGAAACAGAAACTCAATTTCCTATTCTTCCTAAATTTCCAACAGAAATTAGAGAATCCAGTGAAGATATAGATTCCCAGGATGTCATAGGATGTTATAGGATCACTAGATGTTGAAAAAGAAGATAACAAAAATGGGTCCCCTGGAACAATGTGAAACAAAATCTACACCTACAGATTGTAATATAGCTAGAAAATAGTTTCCACTATGCTAAGTCTTTGATATTTTATGTTTCTTTTCACAGCAATTTTCCTCACTTAGGAAATGAATTTTTATTAATACTCAAGGGTTTGCAGTTATAACCCAGCAACTAATAAAGCTTCTAAATGTAAACAAGCATGATTCTAAGAGTAACCAAAGCTACTTGTGTTGCTATAGCTGATAAATAAGAATGATCTTGGGGAATAGTCAAACAATCTTGAAATTTTACATACCTTTCCTCTTCTCCAACATGAGAAGTCCTAGTCAAGATATGTAAAACATTAATAAAGGAATTTTATACTTTTTATTATTCACACTAAATCAAATACACTTTTCCTCTTTGCAAGCCTGACTTTGAAAGAGTCAGAACCTCACAATTATTTTATAGCAAAACGTTATTGCTTTGGCTTAGTTACTTTCCTGCTTTTGCGTGTTGCTCTCTATTATTTTGGCAACAACATAGAAAAACGATATAAATTCATTATGCTTATGTTGGATTGTTCAGTCAAGTTGTTTTAAAACAAAGTTTTCTTTTCTCTTCTTCATTGATAATTCAAGTTTAATTATTGCTTTTTAAATGATAATAAAAAGCATGAAACTTTAACGCATATTCTCATTGAAACCGGTGAAAACAAGAGTGTATGTGATTGCTTAATTGTTTTCAAGTATTTTCCTTGGCTATTTTCATTATTGCCTTTGTTCCGGTCTTCTAATCAAGAACACAGGGTTACACAAAAAGATATTCCTAACATATAAGATGTTAGACAAAATAAAAGATGTATAATTAAAGATTTTCATCTCTTAAGAGACAGAAAAGCTCAGAAGACATTTTGCTATTACTGGTATGGTTAAGATGACCTGAATGTTTTGGTTCTTAAACTAAGTGAAATGCATGTAAAATGTTACACTTGTTCCAAACAATGATTATGGCTTATACTATTCTGATCTAATGAGATGAAACCTTTTACAAGGTTTGAAGGCATATCGATTTTAGAGTAGAAGGGTTAATGTTAGAAACCCTAGGGAGATTAATAAAACAGCACTGCCTATCGCTTATCAGTTAATTATACTTATGGCATATTAGTGTATAAACATACAAATATGAATTGAGTGAGAAATGTATGATTTACACAATTGACTCAATGACAACTAAAACCAGAAAACACTGCTCTACATTTATATAAACTATTACATCTACTGAAGATTTAAATTTTTTAGAATATTTTTTTCTCTTTTTTGTTATTTTAGTTTAATATTGTACAGAGGGGTTACAATTACATGGGCAAGATAGTGAGTACATTTCTTATCAAGCATTGTAGCCTCCTCCCTTGTTTACCCTTCCCTTCCCTTCCCATCCTCCCTCCCTCCACACACAATCTTCCCACCCCCCCAAGTTGTAAAGTTCGTTTTCTATATGACAACTTGTACTTCTCATTGTTGCAACAGGTCCACATGTATCCTTATTTAAACGACTTGTTTTTCCCCTTCCCCTCCACAAATTATACCGACATCAAATAGAGTGAAAGAAGTGGTTATACTGTGGGGGAGGGACATACAAAGCAACAAAGAAATAATCTTATAATTGCGTTAGAAACAAATGCATGAAAGAAAAAAAACATTTAAAATACATATCTTAGGGTTCATTTTCCTAACATCACCTTATCTGACCTTTTCTGCTTGACTCATACGTATACTAGATATTGTAAATAAGGGAAATCATGGGACCTATGTTTTTTTGGGCTTGGCTTACTTCACTTAATATAATTTTTTCCAAGTCTTTCCATTTCCTAACAAATGGGGCAATGTCATTCTTTCTGATGGAGGCACAGAATTCCATTGTGTATATATACCACATTTTCTTGATCCATTCATCTACTGAGGGGCATCTGGGTTGGTTCCAGATCTTAGCTATGGTAAATAATGCTGCAATAAACATAGTTGTGCTGGTAGCTTTAGTGTGGTCTTGTTTGTAAACATTTGGGTAAATGCCCAAAGGTGGGATTGGTGGGTCATAGGGGAACTCTATGTGGAGTCTTTTGAAGAACCTCCATAATACTTTCCAAAGAGTTTGGAAAAGTTTACACTCCCACCAACAATGAAGTAAGGTTCCCTTCTGTCCACATCCCGTCCAGCATCTGTTGTTATTAGATTTCTTGATTTTTGCCATTCTAACTGATGTGAGGTGGTATTTCAATGTTGTTTTGATTTGCATTTCTATATGGCTAGGGAGTTTGAGCGTTTCTTCATGTGTCTATTGGCCATACTTCTTTCTTCTTCAGAGAAGTTTCTAAGTCATTAGCCCACGTATTTATTGGGCAGTTGTTTCTTTGAGGATTTGTTGTTGGGAGATTTAATTTTTTGAGTTCCAAGTATATTTTAGATATGAGACCCTTGTCCGTTGTATGGCTAGTGAAGATCTTCTCCCAATGTGTAGGCTTTCTATTGATCTTGCTAGCTATGTCCTTTGCCATGCAGAAGCTCTTCAACTTCATGCAATCCATTTGTCCAATCTTTCTTTGATTTGTTATATTTCCGGGTCTCTATTAAGTAAATTTCGGCCTGAGCCAGGGAGACCTAGAGTTTCTCCTATTCCATCCTGTAATGTTTTTTAGAGCATCTGCTTTGACTCTGAGGTCTTTGATCCATTTGGAGTTGATTCTGGTGCAGGGTGATATAGAAGGATCCAGCTTTAGTTTTCTACAAGTAGTTAACCAATTTTGTCAGCACCATTTACTGAAGAGGCTGACTTTCTTCCATTCTATTTTTTTTTTAGCTCCCTTATCAAAGAATAGATGGCTATAAGTCTGTAGGTTCATTTCTGGGGTTTCAATTCTATTCCATTGGTCCTGTGGTCTGTTTTTGTGCTAGTACCAAGCTGTTTCGATTACTATGGCTGTATAGTAGAGTTTGAAATTTGGTATTGATATTCCTCCAGCAGTGTTCTTTCCGTTGAGGATGGTTTTTGCTATTCTGGGTCTTTTATTGTTCCATATGAATTTTTGGATTGCCTCTTCTATTTCCTTGAAGAATGAGGTTGGAATTTTGATAGATACCGCATTGAATTTGTAGATAGCCTTGGAAAGTATTGCCATTTTCACGATGTTAATCTTTCCAAACCAGGAGCATGTCCACACTCTCCACTTCTCTTCAACCTATTAGAATGCCTAGCTACAGCAATAAGACAAGATGCAAACATAAAGGGGACCCAAATAGGGAAAGAAGAAATAAAACTCTCCCTCTTTGCAGATGACATGATCTTGTATTTAAAAAATCCCATAGACTCCACTCCCAAATTACTCAAGCTGATTCAAAACTTTGGGAAAGTAGCAGGGTATAAAATTAACCCTCAAAAATCAATGGCTTTTCTGTATGACAACAATGAGAAAAGTGGGGATGAAATTAGGAAAGATTTGTAATAACCCACAAAAAATAAAATGCCTAGGAATTAATTAACTTAACCAAAGAAGTGAAGGACCTTATGATGAAAACTTTAAAAACTTGAAAAAGGAAATTAAATTTTTTAGAATATATTTTAATATTTATGTCAAATTATGTTTATTTTTAACTTTTTTAGTTTTTTTTTTCGGTCATGGGTCTTGAAATCTGTGCCTGGACACTGTCCCTCAGCTCTTCAGCTCAAAACTACTGCTCTCTGACTTGAGCAACTGCCTGTTTTCTGGTGGCTCGTTGGAGATAAGTGTCTCATGGACTTTCCTGTCTAGACTGGCTATGAACCATGATTCTCAGCTCTCAGCCTCCTTAGTAGCTAAGATTACAAGCATGAGCCGCTAGCACCTAGCTTCACAATTAGTTTTTACATATTTATGAAGTATTCAATGGTAATCCCATTCATGTATGTGTTGTGTAACATTTCTTTTTAGTGAGAATGCTCAAAAACTTATCTTCTGGTTCTGATGAAATATCTACTCTTAACTATAATCATTTTACATCTTGTGGTATACAATTAGTAGATTTACTTATAGTCATGGAAATCTGCTAATTAAAGTTATATAAAACATTATTTGTAAAGTGAAGGAAATTCATGGTTCCATTACTTGTTTTAAGAAAAAAATTATGCCTTTTGTTTCCAATTATATTTCTTTGGGAATGTGTAATATTCATTGATTTAACTTAAAATTGATAACAGTTACATTATATCAAGTTGATTCAAACTTATATTTGAAAATCGCACACTTAACACAAATATGCTTCCACTTTCTTCTAACACATAATTAAAATAACAGTAAAGTAAAGCTTGGTGTTTGCGGCTCATGTGTAGAATCCTAGAAACTCAGGAGGCAAAGACCTGAAGATTTGGGTTAAATGTCAGCCTAAACAGACAAGAAGCAGAAGGTGAAGATGTAGCTCAAGGAATAGATTGTCATCAGCCATGAACAAAAAAATACAAGGGATACAATAAACGTTGAGTTTAAGCCCTATAAATGTCATACACACACAAGACAACTACAAAAAATATTATGAACATCAATAATGAAGACAAAATAGTAGAAAAGGTCATGAGAAATGTTGTGCAAACATCTGGAAGACAGAAATCATTTGACAGAATTTTGATTCATGAGAGGGAAAAGTCACAGTCTCATTTGTACAATCTCATTGTAGTCATTTGCATTGAAACCTGGCTATTGGGTAACATTTGAAAGAGCAGACTGGATTACCTGACATAGCAGACATTTCCTGTGACTATGCACCATCCCACTCTGTAAAAATCTAAAATCGTTCTTGTTAATTTAAAAAGAATCTCATGTTAGAGACTGTTTTGTTCACGCAGACTGGGGTCCTTATTTTGAGGCTTAAGACCAGTGCTTTTGTTTATAACCACTCTGCTTTACACCTCTCCCTTTGTGCAGCTTTACATTACTTAGCTGGCACCAAACCAAGTCTTTGAACTACACCCCCGCCCTGCCTTAATCCCGCCCTTTCTCCAGCTACAACACATTCTACATGCTATCTGTGTTTTAGCATTAGTTGTTTTCTTACTAATCCCCATCAGAAAATACTTGTATTCATGTAAAACCATAATAAATAACCTAGTTAGAAAATGCAGTAAGGGTTTATCATTGGCTGAGACTCTCATCTATAGGTTTGCTCCCTAATAAATCTGTGCTACAGTATCTCTTTTTTCTTCATTGCTTTTGAGTCTGACAAATGATTGATTTGGTTTGATGTAATCTCATTTATCCGTACTTACTTTGGAAGTTGTGACCTGTGCCAAGGATCTCTCGGGTTTCCTCTAAATCTTCCTGTAACATTCTCAAGGTATCTGGACTTACATTGAGGTCTGCGATCCATTTGGCATCAATTCTGGTGAAGGGGGATATATAAGGATCTAAATTCAGTTTTCTGAGTACAGATTATGTGCCTATAGGATTGGATTCATTTCTGGGTTTTCAATTCTCTTGTATTGATGGAATTCTGTGCTTCCATTGGAAAGAATGGCATTACACTATTCCTGAGGAAATGGAAAGACTGGGAAAAAATGATACTAAGTGAAATAAGCCAGGTCCAATTAAATATATGCTGCATGGTTTTCCTCATTTGTAATAATTGCACCATGTCCATAAATCTACAATTTAATACAATAGATAGTAAAAGACAAATAATTACACTTGGACATGATTAACTAACAGCCCTCTAAGCATTCGCATAGCAAGAAGAAGGGAAGCTATTCCTAGGAGAGGATCACAATGGCTCAATACCTATATGCATATGATGAGATTAAATGTTGCTTATTGTAATGAACTCTAAGAATCAATCATACATGTGAATTACATATATGTGTATATATTTTTTAAAGGTGTCATAAAACAACCGACTTCTCTGTAAACTCAGCAGCAAGATTCTACGTATAGAAGATAAAATTGAGGAAAGTTTTCAACACATGAGCTAAAATATGTAGGGGAAAAGTTGGGAGAGAAAAGATAAGATGAAAAGTAGAATAGCTAGCTATTGAAGAATTCATAAACAATTTCCAAAACTATACAAGAGACCTGGAGTACTGCTCAGTTGTAGAACTAGACTAATATGTACAAAGCCATGGGTTCAATCTCCAAGAATAATAAGTTAATGAATAGTAGTAATACAATAATTATTTGAAATAAATGCTTTCATGTTAGAGAGGCCTGAATCCTCAAACAATAAACAAATCCTCTCAATTCTTGTACCTAATGACATGAAATTACAAGTATGAAGAGGAAATATTTTCCTTTTCTATCCTTTCCTTTCTGTTTTCTTCTTTTCTTTGTTCCTTTGGCACTACTGGTGCTTGAAGTTTCTAAGGATCTAACCAGTTTAGATTATTTTTCAGGCCAAAACTCCATGAGCAATGATATCTACCTATGGCTTCCAAAAGTGTGAGATAACAGGGAATTTACACTATATCTAGTTTATTTTTTGGTAATTTTTCACGAACTTTGTCAAAACTGGCCCTGATATCAGTCTTCTAAATCTATCTTCTGATTAGCAAGGTATGATTCATCTGAAACTTGAACCTAGACTATTTTTCAATGTAAACATTCAATGTTGACTTCTGTTTTCTAGATATCATTAAAGTATACTGAGGTTAATATGGATCTTTATGATGTTATGATAACACAGATAAATCCGTTGAATACTTTTTCCAATTTATTTATATATAGTATGACATCACAAGTAGGACATTAATATTTCACAAATACTTCAGTTATTTTAATTACTTTGTGCACATATTAAGTCCAATATATTTTTTAACAATTATATGAATATCCCATATCTACAGATACGTTACTTTACCAAAAATAAGTCTGTTTCATGCTTCCCTTTAATAATTAAACCCACTACTTCTGTTTGTCCCATTCCAAACCTGTTTCATCCTGGCAACCGACTTCTATACCATGCAATAAATAAGCTTTTAAGATTACCTTCAAATCTATTGTAGATTATTCCCAGTTATTTTATGCCTTAATATTGTATTGTACTCACTCGAGTTGCCTTTTGGTTCTGTTATTAGAGAATGTAGCAAAATTCGTTTCGCATTTACCTGAAGAAAGCCTGATTTGATTTCCATTTCTTTGACTAGAGGAAATAATGCTGCTATAATCCTGTGTTTTGGCCTTTGGGTGAATGTTACATTTTATTTCTATGAGACAAAGCCTGAAGAGCTCAATTCCTGTGCTATGGTGTGGGTGGTTGCATATTTCATATTCTAGGAACCTGTCAAAATGATTTCAGAATTGGCTTTCCCATTTGACATTTCTACCAGCATTCAGTTTCTCTGTTTCTTGATATCATTATTAAGGTCATTATTGTTTTATGTTAAGTAATTCTCATACATGTTTTGTGATGTCATTTTATTTTAATGTGCATTTATTTGAGGATTGATGATGCTTTTCTTGTGTTTCTTTTACACAAGATATATTTTGCTGATTTTGAATTGATGTTCTTTTTGTTAGGTTTTGGTTACACAAGATGTATATTGCTGGTTTTGAATTGATGTTCTGTTTTTTTTTAAATTTTATTTTATTTTATTTGAGAACATACTGTACAGAGGGGTTACAATTACATGGGTAGGATAATGCATACATTTCTTACCAAGCATTGCAGCCTCCTCCTTTGTTGACCCTTCTTTTTATTAGGTTTTGAGAGTTCTATGCAGTCTAGATTTGAGGCATTTTTCAGTTATAAGATTTGCAAATATTTCATCCTTGACTATGAGTACCCTTCATCATCATCATCAACATCATCATCATCATCATCATCATCATCATCATCATCATCTTCATCACTATTAGAATTACTACCATTACATTTGTACATGTATGTACGGTCTTGGGGGTTGAACTCAGGGTCTCTGAGATTTGTTGCATTTTGTTAACAATTAACCCTTTGAGTCATACCTCACATCTGTTTTTTGCTGATTAATCAGAGATAAGATTCTCAGGGACTTTATTTTGTGGTCTGGCTTCAAACAGCAATACTCATACCACAGCATCCCAAGTAGCGAGGACGAAATTCATGAGCCCCTGCTTCCAAATTCTATTCACTAATTGTATATGAGCTTTCACAGACCAAATTATTTTACACTTTTATTGAGTTCAACTATACCAGTTTTCCTTTCCTATAATTTTAATGTGTAAGTTAAGAATGCTTCATCTCCAAAATTGTCAAGACATCTTTCTTTGCTTTATGTTTAAATCACTCCTTTTGTTTTATATGCATGTTTTAATTCTGCTTGAAGGTAATATTTCAATAAGTCAATTTTCACTCTTTAATTCTCCCCAATACTGTCTAACCTATCACCACTTATTAAAGAGAATTTCATTCCACAAATACTTAGTTTTACCCCTTATTAACTATTCCTTGATAATAATTATGTCGTTCTAATATGGTGCCTTACAGACCTATTGAGCTGTGTAATCTTTCCTCTACAAACATAACATTTTACGCTAACAGGTTTAATATTCGACAGAGAAATATGTTCCAGTTTAGATTACTTTGTCAATGAGTCAAAGAGTACTGGTCAGATGTTTTTAGAAGTTGTCATAAACCTATAAATAAAACTGTGAAGCAGGGTGCTGTTAGCTCATTCTTGTAATCCTAGCTGTACACAAGGCTGAGAACTGAGGATTGCGGAACAGAATGTCCGAAAGACTCTTATGTACAAACCACCAGAAAGCCAGAAGTGGCACTGTTGCACAATAGGTAGAGCCCTCACTTTGAACTGAAGAGCTGAGGAACAGCACCTAGGTCCAGATTTCAAGTCCCATGAATGATCAAAAAAAAAAGTAGGGAGGCAATTTATATCTTTGTTCAATTGTATCCTCTAATCCACAAAAATGTTATGTCCCCATTTATTCAGATTTTTATTTAGATTTTTTAATTTTGCTTTTATATTCAGCATTGTATAATTTTCAATGACGGTGGGTGAATATCACTTTAATACATTTTGGCAGTGTGTGTAGTTAGCACAAACAAATTCACAGTAAACAGTTGAGAAGTAAGGGACAATGGGAATGGAGAAAGACAGAAACAGGTTAATCAGGCCCTTGATCAATATGTGAGTGTGTAAAATATTTCAATAAGATTTCTTTGTAAAATTAATATGCACCAATAAATAAATATCTTCCAAAGGCATTGGTATTCAATATGACATAAAGGATAAATACATTTTCTGTGGTGAAATGAAAGAAAGATGCAGATAAGATACAGACAAATGAAAATAATAATGTACATATGTCTATATACATGTACATACACATCTGTATATTCATATATATGTATACATATCTATAGGTATTTGTATATATACACATATTAAGTATGAATATAAGTATATGTACACATAATGTGTATACATATATATTTATTTAAAGAGACGAATCAGAAATATATTAAGAGCATATTAATAACAATGAAAAACTTTAGCCATCCTGAATACATTATCAAAAAGTCCAAATACATATCTCTTTAGTAATATAACAACAACAAAGGGAGACATGGAAAGATCATAGCATACCTAGACATTGCATACATATAGAGATTAGGGGAAATAGAAACAACAATAAGATAGCCTGCACGACCACTATGTAGAAATTGGAATCCTTATACATTGGTGATTGACACTTAAAATGATATAGTCAGTTTGTTAAACATACTGGCGATCTTTAAGATATTACACATAGCCAGGCGCTGGTGGCTCACGCCCGTAATAATCCTAGCTACTCAGGAGGCTGAGATCTGAGGATCGCGGTTCAAAGCCAGCCCAGGCAGGAGAGACCGTGAGACTCCTATCTCCAATAAACCACCAGAAAACCGGAAGTGGCGCTGTAGCTCAAGTGGTAGAGGGCTTGCCTTGAGCTGAAGAGCTGAGGGACAGCTCCCAGGCCCAGAGTTCAAGCCCCACGACTGACAAAATATATATATATATATATATATATATATATATATATTACACATAGAGTTGTCTCTATGATCCAGGATTTTGAATCATAATTTTATATACAAAATATGTTTCAACATAAGTCCAATGAGACACATGTACAAGAATATACATAGCAAAACCTTTTACAATAACATATAATAAAATATTGAAATCCCCATTGAAGATGTTATACCAATATACACATGCATATAAAACAATATGCTCTATCCATGAGAAAAATTTACATGGACTTACTTTGGAAACAGTAATATTACATGGGCTAAATGGATAAAATAGACTATATTTTCTAATTACATGAGCTTTTTAATGTTGGCACATCTGTAGATGTAGAATATGAAATAATAGCTGCTCAAGAGGAGGGTAGGTTGAAATGATGTCAGGAAGTGATTACTGATAAATATTGCAGTACTTTGAAAGAGGAGTGATGATAAAATGTTCTAGAAGTGAGGGTGATGTTCTTACACCAACTCTTTAACATTCTAAGAATCATTGTATTTTATCGAAGAATTACAGAGAACATTTACATTAACCTTAGGAAAAATTTTAGAATAGTAGTCAGTGAATCTGAGTGATAATTTAGAATTTAAAAGCACAGAATTCTGAAATGTATAAGTTTAGTATGTTGATGAATAAGACTATCAAGAAAATATGATCTGTGATATATTCTCTGAGTGACTATACATGATATTGTGAGTGAATGAATATTCTAAAAAAATATGTAAATAAACGGATGAGAGAAAATTGAGAGGGATGAGGGATAATGATCATCAAGATGCATTGTACTGGCCATGGAATGTGGCTTAGTGGTAGACTGCTTGCCTTGCATGTGTGAAGCCCTGGGTTTGATTCGTCAGTACTACTTAAAAAAAAAAAGATGGAATTGGCACTATAACACAAGTTGTAGAGTGTTAGCATGAGGAAGAGAAGCACAAGGACATTGCCAATGCCCTGAGTTCAAACCCCAGGGCTAGCCTAAAAATAAAAAAGATGCATTGTATTAAGCCAGGCACTAGCAGCTCACACCTGCTGTCCTAGATACTCAGGAGGCTGAGGATTGAGGTTTGAAGCCACCCCAGCCAGGAAAGTCTGTGAGATTCTTATCTCCAATTAAATCTCAGAAAAATCTGAAAGTGCTGCTGTGCCTCAAGTGGCAGAGTTCTAGCGTTCATTCACATGAGCTCAGGGACATCGCCCAGATCCAAAGTTCAAACCTCAGGAGAGAAAAAAAATTAAAAAAACCTCAATAAACACTATTCATAAACTGCTTTGTCAAACAGCAATTTCCATAAAACCACTTCAAGTTAATAAAAAATGTGATTAGAATAAAATACAAGTCATTTTGGGAACAAGACATAGGATTAAAAGATAGTTTACAGGGGACAAAGTAAATTTTATATCATGCAGTTTGGGTTGAAATGTTCTTCAGTCTTCTTACATCATTTATTAAATTGACAATACTGCCAATAATAGGTCAATTTCCTTGAGGAACAGGGTGAATTCTGCTATCTTTTGATAGCAAACAATAGTGGTGAATTGTTTGCCTCTTATTGAAGTATATCTTATATTTTAAAGTAGATTTGTCCTAATATAATATTAATTTAATCAATCATTCCATTAGGGCGATGTTGGTCAGATTTTTTCCAGTAAATTTTATCCCTTATAATAAATGAAAGCATGCTGTGTCAGTCTCTTAATAATATAACAAAATATTTATAAAATTAACATAAAAGAAGGAAAGATTAATCTTGACTTCTGCTTTTACACATTTCAGTTTATGTTTCTTATTATGATTGCTTTGGTTTGGTGGTGGCACATTACCCCATGTCAGGAGCATGTGATGGAGTATGTGTATACACGGAAGCCAGGAAGTAAAGAAGAGGAGGAATAGAAGTCGGGAAAGGGAGAAAGTGGAGGAAGGGAAGAGGGAGAGGGAGAAGGAGACAGAGAAGAAAAAGAAGGAAGAGGAAGAAAGGATTTTGATCTTAGCATCCTTTTTGATCACTCTTTCTCAGTGACCAAATCTCTACGACTATGCGCACTTGAAAGGGTTCACCTATTTATGGCAACATAGTGAAAGCTAATTATTAATCCTAATCCTTTATGATTTCAGATTTAATTTCTAGAGTGGTGCATAATATTTCTATACAATTGTGGTAACGTCAACAGAATATTTAGGGACACCTAAATATTTACTTGAGTTAAGCAGAGAAGCTATTTGGCATAGAGGTGGTTTGGTTTTACCATTGCTGGAAAGATGAATGAAATATTTTGAGTGCAAATACCTTTTACTTAGCAGATAAAGAAGCTTCAAGAGATTTCATTTTTGACCCTCAAAAATGACTATTTCATCTAACTCATAATGACTTGAAATTTTCATAATTTTATGGCATTTCCAATCAAGTATTTGTCCTCTATAGTGAGGTTCTTTCTTGCCAGTTGAAAGAAAAGTGAATATTATCACAGTCATTTATTTCTTAGTTATTCTATAGAGAGCAGGTATATTATGAATTTCCTGCCATTCAAAAATAAGTTATATTCAAGTCTATTGGAATAATTGGATAAGTGATGGAATATTTTGCTTTAGTTATCTCATATTGAGATTGATTCAAATTCTAAAAATAACTGTTGACATAAAACACACAAAATTCAATGTTTCTCTGAAACTACTTGTTACTCAAACCTCAGAAATACATGACCAATAACTGAGATTTTTATATACTCAAAAATTTTATGAATTTACATTT